>NW_017307126.1:410427-474215 GCF_000935625.1 Nanorana parkeri
GGAGTTACCTGGAATGTCCAGGGTAAAAAGAGGGGGGGGGGGGGCATCGGCATGGCAGACAAATATTAATAGACATGAGCATTCGGACAAACCTGAAATCAACGAAATTCAGTTGATTTGGCGGTTCGTCCGAATGCAAAATAATGAATTTATTATATACCCGAATATACTAAAACTATATTCGTGCAAACAAAAATTTGTTTGCAGAACGAGTGGCGGCCATATTGGCCGGTGGCGCGTTCTGTGCAGTCACGATGCCATCTTTGAGTATATATCTTGGTATACACCAAGATGGCGGCGCCCGAACATACGGGTGCCGCCATTTTAGTTTATACCTAGATAAACTCAAAGATGGCGGTGTGCACGTGCAGACCACGTCGGAGGACGACATGACCACCGCTCATTCTGCATTTTCACTGTGATGTCACACGCTGAACGAGCATTGGCCATATCTTGGTATACACAAGATGGTGGAGCCAAAACATACGAGCACTGCCATCTTTGTGTATACCAAGATAAACTCAAAGATGACAGTGCGCAAGCGCAGAACATGCCGGCATCCGACATGGCCGCGGCTCGTTCTGCATTCTCAGGCCTCCAAATCCAAAACAGCAGAAAAATTCATTTTCATTAATGAAATGAATGGAAACGTTTTTTGTTTTCATTTGTTTCGTCAGAAAATTATTTTATTTGCAGTGCACATGTCTAAAGATTAATATTGAGAGGTGTAAAGTTATACATTTTGGAATTAAAAATACTCATTAATGGGCATCCACTGGGGAAATCAGATGTGGAAAAATATTTGGGAGTCCTAGTGGACACCCACCTTAGTAATAGCATGCTATGCCAGGCAGCAGCAAATAAGGCAAGCAGGGTACTATCATGCATAAAAAAGGAATGTACACCAAAGACAAATCCATATTTCTCCCCTGTACAAAACCCTGGTTCGGCCACATTTTGAGTATGCGGTTCAGTTTTAGTCACTGATCCACATAAATTATGTCCTTGAGCTGGATAAAGTCCAATGAAGGGTGAAAAAGCTAATAAAAGGGTTAGAGGACCTAAACTATGAGGAAAGGCTGCATTAATTAAACTTGTTCATTCTTGAAAAGAGGAGACTTAGAGGGGACATGAAATTATTATGGAAATTGTATAATGGTGATGGGATAATCAGTAATAAACTGTGTACGGTTAGTTCACTCAAGAAGACAAGAGGCCACCATCTGAAACTGGAAGAGAAAAGGTTTAATCCTAAACAGCAAAGAGGATTCTTTACTGTGAGAGCTGTAAAATTGTGGAACTCCCTCCCACAGACAGTAATTTCAGCCGAGAAAATGGAATCATTCAAGACCCGTCTAGATACTTTTCTCAGAGAGCAAGATATACAGGGGTACAGATAATCTTAGTAACTCAGACACACACACACAAAACCCCATAGGTTTAACTCGATGGACCTGCTTTTATTCAACTTTACCTACTATGTATTAACAGATTGGGTTTTTCTAGGTATCCTTCAGTGACGGGGCAGAGGGGGGGCTGGTCAGGACCTGGAGGAGTGAGCTGTCCACAGTATTTTTCTGCTGCCCATTACTCCATTTCTTGTGCTGCATGTACCAGTGTTTTTTCCCCTCCTCGCCTTAATTTCTGTTAGCATAAGCTAAGTAGTGCAGGAGATGTGGAGTGATCTGTTACCAATATCTAACATCAGAGCCAGCAGGTGCTGTCTGCACAGAGCCTGTCAAAGGGAACAGTTATTATTCTTATTGGTAGTTTTATATGGTGCTGACAATTTACACAGTGCTTTACACAGAGCACATTCATATCAGTGTCATGGCCGCAGCAGGCAGTGCTTTGGGTTCCGCGCCGAGCGCCGCCCTCCTCAATGATGTAACGCCACTCCTCCTCCTCTCCAGTCAAGCTGTGAGAGGATACGCTGAGCATTTCCCTCTCCTGACATAGACTCTAAATATACTCACCTCAGGGTTGCTTGTCATCTTCACAGGATCGATCTGCAATCCGATTCCCTGTAAACTACTCTGCTGCAGTTACTGGAGCCAGACTGATTATACACATTGCAGTCACCTCCGTTGAAGTTGCAGACCTCTCCTTGCTTCCAGCCGCATCCATTACTGGACAAGCTCTATCTACCAGGATTGGGGCACTCAGATGTGCAGACCAGCTAACCGCAAGTATCTACGGTTATTGCTGACTTCTACACAATGGATAAATATAAATCTGTTACATGCATCTGTATGAAGTAATACAGAGACCCATACGCTGGATTATACTATATAAGGCATAGGATTGTTACCTTGCACCTGTATGACTCAATACAGGACCCTATAATACAGTGCTCTCTCCCTGTGCTGCATTGAAAACTGATGTGACTGATCCCTGCAATTGTATCCATTAGTACGGCAACACATGTTGGTGGGTTGCTCTATACTGAATACTAGCAACACTGTTCGGTGCATATATAGGTGAAACTCGAATAATTAGAATATCGTGCAAAAGTTCATTTATTTCACTAATGCAACTTAAAAGGTGAAACTAATATATTAGATGGACTCATTACATGCAAAGCAAGATAGTTCAAGCCGTGATTTGTCATAATTTGATGATTATGGCTTACAGCTCATGAAAACCACAAATCCACAATCTCAGAAAATTAGAATATTGTGAAAAGGTGCAATATTCTAGGCTCAAAGTGTCCCACTCTAATCAGCTAATTAAGCCATAACACCTGCAAAGGTGAGCCTTTAAATGGTCTCTCAGTCTGGTTCAGTAGGAATCACAATCATGGGAAAGACTGCTGACCTGACACTTGTGCAGAAAACCATAATTGACACCCTCCATAAGGAGTGAAAGCCTCAAAAGGTAATTGCAAAAGAAGTTGGATGTTCCCAAAGTGCTGTATCAAAGCACATTAATAGAAAGTTATGTGTAAGGGAAACGTGTGGAAGAAAAAGGTGCACAAGCAGCAGGGATGACCGCAGCCTGGAGAGGATTGTCAGGAAAAGGCCATTCAAAAGTGTTGGGGACTTTCACAAGGAGTGGACTGAGGCTGGAGTCAGTGCATAAGTTTGGAGAAGGCAGGAGAAGTGAACAATTAAGGCCAAAATAGCTGATTTGGAAAAATTCTCCAATTCAGCTCACTTTCCAGTTCAGCTACGTTGTCCTAGATTGTTAACTTTTCCTGCCTTCTCCAAACTCTTCACCCTTTTGTAAATAACCCTGTAAATTTTACCTGACTAATGGACAAAAAGGTGCAATAGCTAATTGAATGGGGACTACCTTGCTTTATCTGGATTGGTTGTATGAAAATAAGGAAGAGGAATATAGTGCAGTCCCTAGACTTTTATTTCATGTGAAGATCTAATTTTTTTCACCCAGTTCTTTTTTTTACCACAGTAAAGTACATTATGCCATCCCTTATTTGGCAAGGAAAAAAGCCCAACCACATACCCAAACTAAGTCATAATTCTAGGCAGATCACTAGATGGCTCTTCAGTGGATCTTGAAAGAATTTCCCCTAAGCAACAGTTACCATCACCTAGATGTAATTGCAATAGTCACTGCAAATATTTTGAGATCTAGGCATTCTGACCAGCATATAAATAAGAATATAAATATTCAAATAACTAAGGGAACTTAATTAGCTAAACCCTTGTATTGATCATTGGCATAGACACCCCTCAGTGGTTTACATAAACTCAGGTCAAATCTAATTACATTGCATTCTAACTACCTGACCAGCCCATAACTTTGACAAATAAGTAAATGTGTTGTCAGTGGAACACATAACCAGGCTTCACACAAACCTTTATCTACATCCTCTATGCTATTGGATTATAACATTCTCTTTTCAAAATTCCGTCTGGATTGATTAAGTCAAAGTTATTGTTGATCTTGTTTTTTATTACTTGACTGGAATTATCTCTAAGCTTGAAACTGATAAACAGATCAAGTATGGAAAAGCTGCCTTTACAGTGCTACTATGTATACTGTGTACTGTGTGTGTGTTGGGGTACATAACAAGTAAATATAGAAAAATCTATATAGCTATCTAGAATAAAAATTGGTGCACTGTAATAGTTAAGAAAGAGGGAATGGGAATTATTTTTTCTGCATCACTTACTAAATATCTGGAACGCTAAATGGTTTTGCATATCATACAAAGAACTGTATCTCACTCACCTGACGTCCTTATTTGTCATGGTCACATCCACTCATTCTTACCAGAACCTTTGTCAGTTTGTGTTATGGCTGCTATGTGTTGCCAAGCAACTACACTCCATTTTGCTCTTGTCTTTATGTCTCTTTCTACAGTCTCTATCAGTAGACCTTGAAATCACTGCCTTATTGAAGTACCCTAAAGCTTACGTATGGAGAAAGTAAACCTGTAAATACGATTGCCTCAAACAAATAGTCAACTAAATGCTTTTCCTGAGATACATGACTGCACATAAATCAAATCACTTTACATATTTTGTTATATGATAGTTTCTAATATATACCTTTCTAATTTTGCTGTAACAATACTGTCCTTATTTCATTTTATTACCCATGTAGGTGCATACAAATATACATGTTTCCTTACTGTGGTTAGACAAGGTGTAAAGCAAATATAATTTATTTTGAATATATAAAATGTGTACTGCAAATGTATGATGGAAAGGACACATCAGCAATAAACATATTATATATGTAGAACATAGTGATATGTGCATTCAATGGTTTACAGCAGTAAAATACCAAAACACTCAAATAATTGCACCTAAATTCCACAGCACAAGCAGGAGACAGATGGAACCAGGTGCTTACAGGCTGGAGCTTCTCCTCCCTACCACGTTTGCTACCGATTAATTAACAAAACTTCTGGCTGCACTACATCGTACATCGTTACCCCACGATATATGGAGTACAGCCGGAGGTTTTATAGATTAAAGGGCAGCAGGTTGGGGTAAGGAGTTGCAGACACTCTAGAGAGCTAAAGTGCAGGAGGTCTTGAGAGGAACGGAAAGGGTGGTTTGGGTGTTATTTTGAGATGAGGTGGCTGATGTCGGTTGGGGCGGAGTTGTAGATGGCTTTGTATGTTGTTAGTATTTTGAATTTTATTCGTTGGGCAATTGGGAGCCAGTGGAGGGATTGACAGAGAGGGGCAGCAAACACTGAACAGTTGGTAAGGTGGATTAGTCTGGCAGCAGCATTCATGATAGACTGAAGAGGGGATAGGTTGTTTAGTGGTAGTCCAACAGGGAGGGAGTTACAGGAGTCGAGGCAAGATATTACAAGGGAGTAAATTAGATGCTTTGTGGTTTTGTTTGTTAAAAGGGGCATATTTTAAAAATGTTATGGAGGTTGAGTCGGCAAGATTTAGATAGCGATTGGATGTGGGGCTGAAAGAAGAGCTCAGAGTCGAGGATTACACCGAGTGCCCTGGCTTGATGGGAGGGGTTGATCGCAGTGCTGTTGATTGTGATGGAGAAGTCGGGGGGCTGAACATGGAGAGGAGGTAATATTATAAGCACAGTTTTTGACAGATTGAGTTTTAGGTAGTGGTGTGACATCCATGCTGAGATGTCATTGAGTAGAGAGAGATATGTGAAGAGACAGAGGGGGTGAGCTGAGGAGTGGAGAGATAGATCTGGGTGTCATCAGCATAAAGATGGTATTGGAAGTCACAGGAGGCAATCAATTGACCCAGGGAGGAAGTGTAGATAGAGAATAGAAGGGGCCCAAGCACAGAACCTTGGGGACCCCCACGGACAGAGGAAGAGGAGAGAAGGAGGTAGAATTGTAAGTCACACTTAAGGTGCGCTGAGATAGGTAGGAGGTGATCGATGATAAATCAGAGTCTTGGAGGCCAATGGCTTGGATCTTGTTAAGGAGAAGTGGGTGGTCAACTGTGTCAAAGGCAGCAGAAAGGTCTAAAGGTATGAGTATAAAGTAGTGGCCATTGGTTTAGTAGTTAGTAGACTGTTAGTAAGTTTTAGAAGGGCAGTTTCTGGCTTTTGGGGGCAAAAGCCAGATTGAAACAGGCCAAGGAGATTGTTAGCAGTAAGGTGGCAGCTCAGGCGGTTGTAGACCAGCCGTTCAAGAAGTTTGGAGGTAAATGTGAGTAAGGAGATGGGTCTCAAGTTGTTCAGACTGGTGGGCCCCAAAGATGTTTTTTTATTATAGAGGTCACTAATGCTTGTTTTAGAGGGATAGGGACAATACCATTAGAAATGGAGAGATTGAAGATGTGAGTAAGAGAGTGTAGGATAGAGCTAGATGGTGATTGGAGTAGTTGTGAGGGTATGGGGTCCAGGGGGCAGGTGGTTAGGTGTGTGTTAGACAAAAGAGTAGTGACTTTGTTGATGCTAACTGGATCAAATAAAGAGAGTGGGGAGTGTGGTCGCAGACAAGGTGTGTTTGGAGTGGGAGAAGTCTGGACAATGGAGATTTCATAGTGAATTGCATCAATCTTGTTTCTGAAGTGATTGGCAATTGCCTGTGCAATCAGTGAGTTGCTTGGAGGAGGCGGAGGGGGATGAAGTAGTGAGTTGAAGGTAGAAAAGAGCTGTGGAGGATTAGATGAGAGGGTGTTAATGAATGTGATGAAATAGGTCTCTTTGGCTGTGTAGAGGCAGGTACTGTATTTTTGGAGGGTAGATTTATATAGGGTGAAATCTTGCAGGGATTTGGATTTACGCTATTGTCGCTCAAGTGCACGTCTTTGTCTTCTGAGTCTTCTAGTGTCATCTGTCTGCCAAAGCTGTAGTGAACAGGGTTATTATTGCATGAGTGGTGAGAGGGGCAAGTGGGTCCATACAGGATGAGAGTGAGTTATTGTAGAGAGAAGTGACAAGGTCAGGGCAGGAAAGGGTTGTGATTTTGTCATAAATGTTGTCTGTTGCAGAGTAAAGAAGAGAGGGGTTAAAGTGGCAAAGGTTCCTACGGGTGGCAGTTTTCTGGTTGGAGTGGTGGGCGACAGATGATAGGGAGAATGTGAATCTGATGAGGTTGTGATCAGAGAATGGAAAAGGGGTGTTGGTAAGATTGCAAAGAGTGCAGAGGTGGGAGAAAATTAGATCAAGGGTTTTACCATCAAAGTGAGTAGAAGTGTTCGTCCATTGTGTCAGGCCAAAGGAAGAAGTTAGGTTGAGTAGCTCAGAGGCTATGTGTTGTTAATAGTGATAGGGACATTAAAGTCACATAGAATGACAGTGGGTATTTCAGAGGAAAGCAAATTAGGTAGCCAGGCAGAGAAGTTGTCAAGGAAGTGGGATACCGGTCCTGGAGCCCAATAAATCACAGCAATCCTCAGAGAAACAGGGGAAAACAGGTATATATAATGAATATGCATCTTCAGAATGGCCGTGCAGGAGGAGGATGTGGGCAGGCACATGCGCAGTCCATGTCACCGGTGGGGAGAGGAGGAGACACACAATAGAAGTCAATGCACACAGCCGTGAGCGTGCACGTTGGACAGACTCCATTGGACAGGAAGAAACAGCAGTCTGCTCTGGATCAGAGACCAGCACAAGTGCTGGAGAGACTGCTGGAAACAAGTGTAAGGAAGAAGATGATAGCATCAAGAGGCAACACATAAGGTAAGTCCTTAAAGAAGAATTAGAATGAGACTTTAATGCCACTTTAAGTTCTTGCAGTCTGCCCTAATATGTTTTATCTCTTAGATAAAACATTTTCACCATTTTTCTCTGGACTCATTCTATATTATCAATATATTTTTGTTAGTCAGGTCTCTAGAACTGGACACAGTATTTAAAATGAGGACTAACTAAAGCTCTGTACAGTGGAAATAAGACCACCCTTCTCCTGCAGGTGATCCCTCTAGTGATGCACCCTTGAATTCTATTCACTTTCCCCACTGCCTGACCCCACTGCCTGACTTTATTTGGTAATTTTGCAATCATCTGAATTAATCACCCCAAATCTTTTTTCTCAGTAGTCCTGGCCAATGCTTAACCCAAATATTGCACACTATTAGAGTAATTTTCCTTAAGTGTGTTATTTTACATAGGTGTAAATTTTTCTACTTCAGTCTAATCTTCAAGCATATTTTGTTCATGACAACAGTACACTCATTAGAATTGTCCTTTCATTTGGCATGTTAAAAAGACACATTGGTTACCTGCATAAAGTAGAAGCAATTGACTCACATCTTATCCGAATGTATTAAATCGAAAGCTGTATGTAGCAATTCCTGCTTGTCAGTTAATCATGAATGCGTGTAGCAGTGTAAAATGCCTTCATTGAAACTAATGGAAGCTTATCAAAACACAATTTTTTCACTAGAAAAAATATAAAATATAAAATATAATTACTTCTTACTACCGACAATGTTTCTTCCAAGAAAAAGAAAGTGTGCTTATTTGCTTATTCAATGAGCAATTAAGGGTGCCTGAAATTACTTTAGAAAACTCTGACAAGTAAAAAACACTTTCTGAACATATTGAAAATGCTATGGTCATGACTGGCATGTGAATGACTTTGAATATTCATTTCCACAAGCTTTCAGTCTTTAGTTTAAAGGTTTACAGAAATTTAGAATTTCATGTTCCTAAATATACTGTAACTGCTGTCTCATAAATTGAGTAAATTGATTTGAGTAAATCATGAATATGGACTTATTGCAAAATGTTTGATTCTCCTAAATAATGAATGCAGATTTGTAACATCTGTAGAAAATCATGCAATTTATCATCTCAAATGCTTGGATATCTGAGCCATATGACTCTCCACAGAACAGATTGGTATGCAAACTTTCAAGCAAATCACAAATAAGGGAACTGGAGAATTTCCTGATTTGATCTTTGTTAACAAAATAATTGCAACATTACACTTAGTAACCAAAAGTGCATGTATTCAATAGAACTCATCTCTTATGACGTTTTTTTTAACTTTCAAAAACCTCCGAAGCGCTGTCTGACATGTACTCATATATAAAGAAACATTCATCTTTTTTCACTTTTACATAGCAAACAAACCTCTCACTAATGCTACCATTCTCTTTTTTAAAGCTCATCCATAGATAACACACATACTTTACTCTCCATCTATTTTTACATCTGCTTGCATGAAATTCCATATTTTTATAATATTCCTCTGTTATTTCATATTCAATATCACAATCTTCCTTGACTCTTTACTAATCCTTTGTGCCCTTGTAAGGAGATGTTTTTCTACCTAGCAAAAATAATGCCAATGGCCCGTTCATTTATGGGGCTTGGGACTTCCTTCTGGTATATCTGGACCATATGGCAGATTTGAAAACTCTGCTAGGAAAGTACATGTTTTCATTATAGTTAGCTGTAGTAACAGACTCCTTTATCTCACATATTCATGTGTTCCTTTTTGATTTCATATATAAGCACATCCTTATCTGCTGCCTTACCTTTATATAAGGTTTTGTTTCCCAGCTCGGCTCTTTTTAGCAGTTTACAATTCAGTGGGAGTAGCTTCTCTGTCACCTTAGTGGCTTTACTTTTCACCTTGTAAGACTTTACATTTCATATTTCCAGATGCCAGAATGTTATCTATATGCAGGGCGTCACAAGGGGGGTGCGGGGGGTGTGGCCCGCACCCGGGTGGCACCATTGGAGGGGTGACACCAAAATGACTCACAGTCATTTTGGTGTCACCCCCCTCTGAAAAGTCAGGTGTCATGGACCGAACGCCCGACAGTATCAGGAGAGAGGGGGGGGACCCGGCGGCATACCTTATCCCACCGGGTGACTGTCCCCTCCTCTCTCTGCCAGCGTCCATCACCAAGATGGCCGCCGGCAGGTATCAGAATACTGCCGCGCTGCGTGGTGACGTCACGCGCATGCACAGTGACGTCTCGGCGGGGTGACACTCGTTTACCGCTCCGGGTGTCACCCAGCCTCGGGACGCCCCTGTCTATATGCTCTATTAAGCATTGCTGTTCAAACTTTTCCCCCTTTTTTTTAGGACCTTCCATTGGAACATAATTTCCTAACCTTCAAAGTTGTCCAAAAAGTAAATAAAAATTGAAAATCATGGTGAAAAGCCTTCTTTCTTTATGTTCTTACACTTTTTCTGCACCACATTAATCAAAGTATGGTTGAATGTCTTGCACATTTCATTTCCCTGTGAATGATATGGAAAGATGGACTTAAAAATGCTCAATATTCACCTCATATAAATGCAACTCTTAACAAATATCTTGTAACTACATCCTCTCTCACCTACATGGAACAAGTCGGCTCTCTTGCACATGTTACCTTCCCTATGAGCTGATCTAGACAATCTGGGGTTACTGTACCCCAAATACCTGGATTTTACTGTGTTTGCTCCAATAAGGAAGTGTAAAATGGTGACTACAGAATCTGTGATGTTGTCTAAAAAAGTGTATGCCCTTACCTATTATATTAAAAACATGTTTCACCTGGTTTCACTGGAAAACCTCATGAACAGTGTGGGTGGATTCCCAATCCCATTGACCATGTTTTGGTTTCTCCCGAACATGTCTGCTAATTAGCCTCAGCTGGACCAAGCTAGGGTGGTCAATGTGTATGTGTTATGTCAGAAAGTTATTCTGAGCTGTAAAGCTGGAGGCTGCTGCAATAAGGTTACCAAAATCATGCACATGGGCTTGGTGAGGACTGAGTTTACCCAATCCTGCACAAAACTGTCAGTGACATATCCCCCTCCTGGCCCAATCAGTTGCGGCTGGGACATTCCCCACCCCTTTCGTATGTGTCTGGAGTCCTGCCATTCCCTAAAGGAGTACCTGGAATACGGCACTGATCCAGGTACTTTAAATATGTAAGACTCAATGGAGAAAAAGTTTATGTTTATGTCTTTGTACCTGTATGCCTTATTTACACTTCTCCTTTACAGAGTGTGGTCAAGAATTTTTCACTAAAAAAGTAGAAAAGCTGTGCTGCTTCCATCCAACTATCCCCTGTTTTTTTTCTGTGCGTCAAGCACCCACTAGTCACCAAAGAGATCCTTTAGTTCTTAACTTTCTTTGGATGTCAAAAGTTCTAAAAAAACTTGATGTAGAAATCTAATGGGGTTATTCACAAAGCTAGCCGAAGGATCAGCCATAGCTTTGGCTGATCCTTCAGCAAGCTTTGGTTGCAGGAGCCCTTCGCTTCAGTCGAGCCGAAGGGCTGCTGTACGGGCTATTCACTATAGCCTGTACAGCACCAGAAGGCAGCCGAGCCGAAGGCATATGCTTCAGCTCGACTGAGCCGAAGTGACACCTGAAGCCGGGCGAATGCCTCGCAAATGACAGCTGGGCGGAGCCAGCCGTGATCTCAAATCTGGCTCCGCCCAGTTGCAGTGACAGGTCAGCGTCCCCAAATGACCTGGGGATGCTGAACTGTCATTAAACAATGACAACTGGATGGAGCCGGCCGTGACGTCACATCTGGCTCCACCCAGTTTTTATTCACTGGCCGGGACCAGCTAGAAGATTCTAGCAGGTCACAGGCCAATAGGAAACAGTTGGGCGCAGCTAACTGTCACTGCTAGCTCCTCCCAATTGTTTTTTAAAACTATTTTTATTTTATTTTTTAAAATATTTTTTAAATGTATTATTTATTTACATTCTTAAAATTTTCTCTACTTCTTTCCTTGATTTCCTATTCTGCTCGATACCACGGAGGTACCGAGCAGAATAGACAAGCCGAATGCCACTCGTCTATTCACTCACTCCAGTTCAGATGTTGGATCAGCTGAGTCGAAGTCTTTCTACACTTCGGCTCAGACGAACATGGCTGACCGAAGTGCAGCTGTACAAGCCTGAATTGAATAGCCGAACAGCGTTCGGCCCTTTTTTACTTAGGGTGGGTTATTCACTTGGCTGCCTTCGGCAGCTTTGTAAATAGCCCAGTAAGTATTTCTGTGGGTTTCTAAGCAGGGATAGAATTACCACCCTGACCGCCCAATAGTGGTCTTTGCCCTAAAGTACCTGCATAGTTCCCTTGCTGACATTACTCAGCAGAGCCAGAGCCAGTGGTGGTAACAGTGCAACATATCGTCTGCTGTGCAAGAGGTAAGTAACCCCAAACACAAAATGGTCTTGATTGCTCTGTATGGGCACAGTTCACCAAGTGACCATTAATGTAAGAGAATTATTGTTTTTAAGCTTTCCAGTAATGTAAGCGGGCACATTTTTTCTCATTGGCCCGCAATGTAAAGGGTCACTTTTTCGCCATTGCCTTTCAATGTAAGGGTGGCATTTCACTAACAACCAATATAAAAGGCACGTTTTATTGATCATAAATGTAAAGGTGGCATGTACCTTTACAGGCAATGTAAGAAGTGGTGGAACTACCGCCATAGCGACCCATGTAGGCTCTATGGGACCCGCAACAGAGGGGTGCCCAGTCAGGAGCAGGATTGTAAGCTTCCCGTCTGGGTACCGACATAGGAGTGAACACTGGGCAACAATCAGTCTCCGCAAGTGTCTGGATTGTAGGCAGAGATTGTGGGCGTAGACAGTAAATGGGTGGGGTCAGACTCCTGCTGCCTTGACTGCATTGGTTAAGTGAGAGGAATGGGCGCGGTTTGGAGGGAAGAACGTGCAGTGACTCAGGCGTGGCTGTGGAGATATGGACATCAGGGACATCAAGGAGGCTCTGGAGGAGGTAAGGAGACATCTGCAGGTCAGCTGGTCATGGGGAAGTTGAGGCATTGTGCTGGCCGACCCTGTTGCTGTATGGTGCTATGACAAGACTTTCCAGGTGTCTGCTGGTTATCATAGCCAACAGACACCTGGGAAGTCTTGTATGCTACATGCTGCCTGGGTCATTCATTGCTGTGCTGTGTTGTGCCTGTCATTGTCCAGCAGTACTGTCCCTGCTCTCAGTCCCTAAGGGCTTATTCACAGTACAGTGTGTTCCAGAGGGGTAGCTGCTGCAACGCACTGTATGGCACACTAAACCCCCCCTAAATTTTGGGGTGGGAGGAGGTATGGTGGTGCATTGAAGTCAATAGCACCGCAGCCACTCCCTCTGCCCACAGTGTGATTGCCTGCACCGGAACGCGTGGCAAAACAATGCCTGCGTTCCGGTCCAGTGCAATTGGCAAAAAATGCAGCATTTTTTGCAATCGCACTGGACCGGAACGCAGGCATTATTTTGCCATGTGTTCCAGCGATTACAATGCTGATGGGGGGCATTGCTGTGGTGTGGTGCTATTGTCTTCAATGCACCACCACGCCCCCTCCCACCCCAGAACACAGGGGAAAGTTAGTGTACGATATAGTGCGTTCCAGCAACTACCACTCTGGAACGTACTGTAATTGGTGTGAACAAGCCCTAAAACCCTTTTGTACCTGGACATACATTGCTGTAATTGTCTTCTATATACACTGTGGCTCCTCTGACTGCTGTAATCTTAAAGGCTCGTTTACACCCTTGCCCTGAACGCGAGGAATCGCATACACAAAGTCTCCTTGGGTTCTGGGGTGGGAGTGGACGTGGCAGGGCCATTCATGTCAATTGAATTCCAGACACACACCCTGCCCGCAAAAAATAGTGCATGCACAATTCATGTCATCGGCTGCACCAGAACGCATGGTAACACAATGCCTTGCGTTCAAGTGTGGTACAATGCGGGCAGGGTGTATGTCCGGGGTTACGTTGTGGGGGAGGGTGGGTGGTGTTAAGTTGCAGGGGGACCCTTACAATATTTTTCTATGGGGCCCTATGATTTCTAGTTATGCCCCTGAATGTAAGTGGATCATTTACACTAATCACCAATCTAAAGAGGGCATTTAAAAATATTCACAAATGTTATGTGCATTTGTAAGGCATCATTGTCAACCACTATACATCAATACTGCCCTACTTTCCCTTTCTTTCTTCTTCATTTGCAGAAAGTGGGAAAAGCAGCAATTGATGTTTATATGACTATCAAGGGTACAAGGAAAAATAATTTGATCACTTATCTTTAGAGAATAGTTCAAACCTCTGACAGTTTTTTAAATTTACATTTTGTTATTATCAAAATATTTAAATATGTACAGTACATAAGGAATTAGGCTTGGAATTTTCTATAATACCCTATTTAGCAGGGCTCAGAAATATCCAGGCATGAGCTAATGGAAAAAATATGTATAACATTCTAATTGCAGTTTTACAATTATCCAGTTGTTCAATTTGTTTGGCCTTTTACGGCAGCTTAGTTGCTAAAATCCCCAATTAAAAGATCTTTTAATTAGGTGTTAAGTATATGTACTGATAATGTTTTTTTTCCTTTTTTACCAAATCAGGATAAAAAAACCTGGAAATATCAGCATTGTGCACTGTTGTTTACATCACATCTGCATTGTCACGATTTGGGAACTACTGTAGAGCACCAGGCATTGTAAACTCTGGGCCTTGCGGAGCAGTATATTGTGACCAAATTAAGAATGTGCAGGCATACAGGTCTCTGAAGATGCAGGGACAGTGTGACACAACAAACGTAGGTGTGCCAGAGTCGCAGGATCTAAGGAGTTGTCTGGTCTTCATCAGAGCCACTGATGGTGTGGATGTTGAGCTGCGGGGCAGCTCCCAGGATGCGGCTCTCTGACACACCAGTGCAGGCACAATGCCAGTGGGTACTCAGGGACTACAGCACACTGGACAAGACAAAGGGTACGTACAGGATACAAGGTACAGAAAAGAGGCACTAGAGGGAAGAAGCAGATAACATGTATGACACAGGGAGCAGATAACAGAAGAGAACCCACAACAGGTGTACCCACAGGGACAAGAGATCAGGGGGCTGAATGGCAACTTTTAGCCCAGGGGGCAAGTACAACCCAGAGGCCCATGGTGCAGCAACTACCACACCTCTTGTACCGCGGAGGCACGGCACGCCGGCGATCGGCCTGCACCTTTTGTCGTTGTTTGGCGTCTCGGAGCTGCTGCGTGAGGGTACGCCACAGCTCCCGGAGGTGCCGGAGCCGCTGGGCTACCTCTGGCACTGGAGCGTCGACAGGCACGTCCGGAAGGGTCAGGGGATGATAGCCGTAGTTGGCGTAGAATGGGGAGAGGCCTGTGGATGAGTGTTGCTGGTTATTATAGGTGAACTCAGCCAAGGGGAGATGGCTCATCCAATCGTCCTGTAGATAGGAGGTATAGCATCGGAGATACTGTTCTAGTGTCTGGTTGGTCCTCTCGGTTTGCCCGTTGGTCTGTGGGTGGTACGCGGAGGACAGGCTGCGGGTGATGTGGAGACCCCGACAGAAGTGGGTCCAGAAGCGGGACGTAAACTGGGAGCCCCTGTCCGAGACTATGGTGACCGGGAGCCTGTGTAGCCGGAACACGTGCAGCAGAAAGAGGCAGGAGGACTGCTGAGCTGTAGGGAGGCCAGAAGTGGGGATAAAGTGGGCCATTTTTGTACACCAGTCCACCACTACCATGATGGTGGTGCAGGTCTGTGAGGGGGGTAGGTCCACGATGAAATCCATCGCAATGTCTCTCCAGGGTGCCAAAGGTACCGGCAAGGGTTGCAATAAGCCGGCAGGTCGGGTGGTCGGTTGTTTGTGGAGGGCACAGACGGAACAGGACTCCACGTAGGAGTGCACGTCCGCCGCTAAAGTAGGCCACCAGAATTGGCGTAGGATGTACTCCTTGGTGTTGTGTTGGCCCCTGTGACCGGCTGTGGGATGGTCATGGTAATGCTGTAAAACTGGTACACGCTGGGATGCAGGAACATAGATCCGCTGCTGGTGATAGCGTAGCCCCTGTTTCAACGGCAGGTGGGCGGCCTCATCCGGGACCGGCGTACTGGTCCTCTGGATTTCCTTGATTAGGTGCTGGGTGGCCATGAAGTACGCTGCCGGCAGGATGGCCTCTGGCGGGGTGGGTCCGGTCTCAGAGGCGTGCATACGGGACAGGGTGTCGGCCTTGCCGTTCTTGGATCCAGGCCGGTAGGTTATCTGTAGAGGGAAGCGTGTGAAGAAGAGGGCCCACCGGGCTTGCCGGGGTCTCAGGCGCTTAGCGCTGCGGAGATATTCGAGGTTACGGTGGTCCGTGTAGACCACCACGGGGTTCTCCGCTCCCTCCAACAAATGCCTCCATTCCTCCAAGGCGTTCTTGATGGCGAGCAGCTCCCTCTCGCCCACGTTACATGGTAATGCTGTAAAACTGGTACACGCTGGGATGCAGGAACATAGATCCGCTGCTGGTGATAGCGTAGCCCCTGTTTCAACGGCAGGTGGGCGGCCTCATCCGGGACCGGCGTACTGGTCCTCTGGATTTCCTTGATTAGGTGCTGGGTGGCCATGAAGTACGCTGCCGGCAGGATGGCCTCTGGCGGGGTGGGTCCGGTCTCAGAGGCGTGCATACGGGACAGGGTGTCGGCCTTGCCGTTCTTGGATCCAGGCCGGTAGGTTATCTGTAGAGGGAAGCGTGTGAAGAAGAGGGCCCACCGGGCTTGCCGGGGTCTCAGGCGCTTAGCGCTGCGGAGATATTCGAGGTTACGGTGGTCCGTGTAGACCACCACGGGGTTCTCCGCTCCCTCCAACAAATGCCTCCATTCCTCCAAGGCGTTCTTGATGGCGAGCAGCTCCCTCTCGCCCACGTTGTAGTTGCGCTCGGCCTGGGTGAGTTTGCGGGAGTAGAAGGCAACGGGGTGCAACAGCTGTCTCCCCTTGGTGCTGAGAGAGAACGGCTCCGACCGCCCCTTCGGAGGTGTCGGTATCCAGGTAGAACAGAAGAGTGATGTTCGGCTGTGCCAGGACAGGGGCTTGGGTGAACAAGTGCTGAGGCGCTGGAACGCCCGATGGGCCTCCGGGGTCCATGTGAATGACGTGCCGCTCTTGGTTAATGCCGTGATGGGGGCACAGATGGAGGAAAAGCCACGGATGAACCGTCTGTAAAAGTTGGCAAAGCCAATAAATTGTTGGACCATCCGTCGGTTGTGGGGGACGGGCCACTCCAAGACGGCCTGAATCTTCTTAGGGTCCATCTCTACGCGTCCTGGGGATAGGATGTAGCCCAGGAACTCGATGGACGTGGCATCGAAGGTGCTCTTCTCAAGCTTCCCGTACAACTGGTGGGTCCGGAGATGGTGGAGCACCGCTTTGACGTGCTTCTCATGCTGCATCAGCGTCTGGGAGAAGACGAGTATGTCGTCAAGGTACACGACATCGTGGGTATCTAGGAGGTCCCGGAAGACATCGTTTGCAAAACACTGGAAGGTTGCAGGGGCATTACAGAGCCGGAAGGGCATCACGAGATACTCGAAGTGCCCAAACCATGAGCGAAAGGCCGTCTTCCACTCGTCGCCCTGCCGGATGCGGACTAAGTTGTAGGCACCTCGGAGGTCTATTTTGGTGAAGAACCCTTCACCCTGTCCAGAAGATCAGGGATGAGGGGAAGCGGGTACCGGTTTTTCTTGGTGACATCATTGAGGGATCGGTAGTCCATGCAGGGCCGGAGCCCGCCATCCTTCTTCCCCACGAAGTAGATGCCAGCCCCGACTGGGGAGGTGGAAGGGCGGATGAACCCCTTCGCCAGGCTTTCGTCAATATAGGCCTTCAGGACCTTGGTCTCGGGTTCCGAAAGATTATACAGGCGTCCGTAAGGCAATGGGGCCCCAGGAAGCAGGTCTATCGGGTAGTCGTATGGCCTGTGGGGAGGCAGGGCGTCGGCGCCCTTCTCGAATACATCCGCAAACTCCCGGTATTTGTCCGGCAGGTTGTGTTCGATGATCCCCAGGACAGTTGATCGGTTGGGAACAGAGGAAATGCCGACCGTGGAGCTGGAAGGGGACTGGAAGGTGACGGATCCGGTGGCCCAGTTGATCAAGGGGTTGTGTTTCCGGAGCCAGGGAATCCCCAGGATGACGGGGAACAGTGGAGAGGGCACGATGTCCCAAGCGACCCGCTCGGAATGGTGGGTACCGATGTGGAGGAGCAAGGGATGTGATTCCATGGCGACGGGACCGGTCTGCAGGGTGCTACCGTCTACCATGTGCAGCTGCGATGGGTTCCTTTTCGGGCGCAATGGTATCCCCAACTGTAGAGCTAGGTCCTTGTCCATGGAGCAGCTGCTTGCGCCCGAATCAATGATGGCAGCGAGATTAACGCCATTCCTGCCCAACTGCAGGGAGACAGGGATGGTGAGATGAGACGGGTTACAGCACACAGAAAAGTCAGTACACGAAGCGGGTGCATCTGTCCTACCTGCCGGTTGTTTGACGGGACAGTCCTTCAAGAAATGGTCAGGCTTGGCGCAGTATAGACACAGACGTAGCACCCTGCGTCTGGTCCTCTCGACCGCGGAGAGCGGCCCACGAACCACCCCGATCTACATGGGTTCCTCCGAGTTGGGGTCTCCAAACACGGGAGCGGGTAACGGCTCAGGAAGCGGAAGGGGATCCAGTCGTCGTGCCGGTGGGGGTGGTGCCGACTGCTTCTCCTGTCGCCTCTCGCGGAAGCGTCGGTCCAGGTGAGTCACCGAGTCCATCAGGGCCTCCAAGGTACCTGCTACATCGATGCGGGCGAGCTCATCTTTCAGGTTCTCCGACAACCCGATCCGGAATTGGTCCACCAGTGCCACATCATTGAGACCAGTATCTGGAGCGGTCTCCCGGAACTCGGCAATATAGTCCTCCACCGGTCGCCTGCCTTGGCGGAGGGGACGCAAGGTGCCTCTGGCGGGCGAGGCACGTAGCGGGTCATCGTAGAGCCGCTGCATGGCGGCGACAAAGGACTCCCAGGTTGTAAGCACCGGGTCGTTGGCCATCCAGCAATACATTATATATACAGTGTATAATATATTGCTGGGATTTGTAGTCCTCTATAGCTGATGGTATAATATACAGTACAGCACAATATACAGTCAGCTATAGAGGAATACAAATCCCACCATAGCAGCAATACATTATAGAGCACCATGTGGGGGGGAGTGCAGGCTTACCTGAGCAGTCTTCCAGCAACTTGCTTCTGAGATCGGGCCTGTCTGTTGGCGGCTGTCATCCCCTCAGACCTGCTCCTCCTTACTTCTTCTCTCCGCATCCCTGTGCCGATCGTGGATGGTGCGCGTGAGGCAGGGAGGAGGTGCGGCATGTGGATGCAGGCGGGCGAGTCTGGCAGCAGCAAGGGTGAGGCGGGGAGGAGGTGTGTCGTGTGGATGCGGGCGGGTCTAGCCGACAAGCGCGGCCTCCCGTTTCCCACGCTGTTAGAAGCTGCATACAGAGCGTGCTGGTTACTACTTAAACTGGCGCGTGCTGTGTGCAGCTTCTGAGAAGATACGCTATTAGCGCGCGCCAGTTTAAATAGTAACCAGCACATGCCGTGTGCAGCTTCTAACAGCGTTGGAGACGGGAGGCCGCACTTTTGGTGGAAGCAGAGATCAGGTGAATATAAAAAAAAAGTTTGTTTTATGTTCCCGGGGATAAAATGTCCCCGGATTTTGTTTTTAAAATGTTGTCACCTTACCTTGGCCTGGTGGTCAGTGGGGGGCTCCATGGTTGTGGTAGGGGGGTGTCTGCTGATGCCGCCTGTTTGTCACCTGCACCCGGCCGGCCCGCATCCGATGCGGCTCTGCGATCGGCGGCCGCTCGGTCCTCAAGGGGGTCCTCAGAAGGCCCAACCTGGTGGGTTTATACAGCGCCTGATTACAGGGCCATGTCTACCTGATCCAGCCAGTCCAGATCGCATACCGAGGTGATCCGGGCTGGCTGTACCAGGTAGACGTGGCATGTAAGAGGAGCACCTCCCGAGCACCTCCTTGACGAGCAGTGGCACCGATCACAGAGCCGCGTCGGATGCCGTGGGCGGCCGGTGGCAGCGGGGGTCAAGGGGCTGTTTGTGGTGGCATCAGAGAGGCCCGGGGGGCAATTGTCACCCTGACTCCCGGCCCAGTCTGCCCCTGCAAGAGATACACAGGAACAGCAGAGGGGAATGCACAGGAGAAAGGAGGTAGGTGCACAATAGTGCAGATCAAAATTACCACAGAAAGCAGGATCAGGAGGCAAACCACAACACAACTATCTGGGATACACTGGAGCGAGGCTGCGTGGAACAAGCAGCCACACAGGAGGAAGACAGACTTTCAGGTAAGGGCAGGTGCAAGCGCTCACTGAGGAGAGAATTACCATCCACTAGCAGGACAGGCAGAAGCTCACAGGGAGCACAAGGAATCACAGCTCACACGTAAACGTATATGGCAGGGAATAGGAACACAAGGGATGGTGCGAGAACAGGGCAAGGATACAGAATGTACACGCAGGAACTATAGGCACTCTAAGTAATATGCACAGGGGTAGGTACAGGAAGACTCAAACAGGAATACACTGAAAGCTGTGCAATGAGAGATGTGCGTAGCACGACCACGGATGTACCAGACGCTGTGCACAAGGATAGCACTAGGGGAATGTGTGTTGGACTGCAAGACAAAGAAAAGGGAGTGCGAACGTACAAGCAAGGTGGGAGGCCAACACACAGGAGCTACAGGAAACTGTAACAAACAGGGTCACAAGAAAGAGCAAGAGGGAAAAGCCAATAGAGAGGTTACCGGGTAGACAGGAGTAACACAGGAAGCATGAGGATACAGAGAAGCAAGGGGAACAAAGCCAACACAGGAATCCAAGACTGTACTAAAGCATAGGGGACCACAAGCACAGAAGAGATTGTGAACGCAGGGATCCAGAAAGGGCCACAAGAGATTACAGTGGGTCCGGCACAAGGCATAGGACTTGATGCTCAAACACAGGGCAACAAATTAGGTAGTGGTATATAGGGGTGGAGGTGTGCTGATTGGCTGCAGCCCTGTGGATCACAATAGGCTGGCAGCCCAGCATTAGGTACCAAAGAGAAAATACGGCATGGATTGCCGAACATTGTGACATGCATACAGTAAAAAAAAACAATAAATAATGTATTGTCTGCTTAGAAGGTACCCCTGCCTCATCTCTAGAAGGTAACAAAGATCTAGTGAGATGGTGCATTGCATCTTTATTGTTTATGCACCTGAAGGAAACAAAAGTCTTCAGAGAATTTTGCAGCACTTACGTTCACAAATGTATTTATCTGTATTGTGTCCTTCATGATTTTCTTTTACTTTGAAAAAAGCCATAAATGGTTTTCAAACACCATGGGGTCTAATCACAAAACTGCCGTAGGCAGCCGAGTGAATAACCGTCCCGAAGTGAAGTGAGCCGAACGCTGTTCGGCTATTCACTTCAGGCTTGTACGGCTGATTTCTGCTGCATATCGGCTTGCTTCGTGTGGCTTCGGGTCGGCCGAACATGTTTAGCATGTTCAGCCGACCCAAAGGGCAGAAGGAGTTCGACTCCTGATGAAACATCTGGATCGGATAAGCCGAACCTCCGGCAGGCTACTCGCTGCTGATCGGCCTATTCTCATAGATGCCGAACAGCAGTGAGTGAATAGCTGAATGCCACCGAGCGGCATTCGGCTCGGCTATTCTGCTCGGTACCTCTGTGATACCGAGCAGAATAGAAAAATAGTTTTAAAAACTAGAAAACAAAATAGAAAACGATTGAGCGGAGCTAGCAGTGACAGCTAGCTCCGCCCAACTGTTTTCTATTGGCCGGGCGGTTCTGCTGCCGTCAGAATACAAAAAAACACCATAGGAATGCATAGCTATATTCCTATTGGCTATTTCACTTGGCAATAGCCAATAGCAAACTAGCTATTGCACCTGCCCTCTGCTGCTGTCAATCACTAGAAGGGGACCTGATGAAGAACTTCAGGTCCCACTCTGCTGATTGACAGCAACAGTGGACGGGTGCAATAGCTAGTTTGCTATTGGCTATTGCAAAGTGAAATAGCCAATAGGAATCTAGCTATGCATTCCTATGCTGGCTTTTAAAAAAAATTTCTGACTGACAGCTCGAGCACAGTAAACCTTTCTGGAAGAAAGTGTTTCTCTCCTGGGCGGCCGGGAGCCGCTATCTAATACCGGGAGACTCCCAGAGCGTCCGGGAGAGTAATGACAGATAAGCGTCCCTGGTTACCTTGTAACCGGGAATGCTAATCTGTCTCTGCAAGTGGCCGGAACCAGCGGTGAGATGACGGCTGGCTCCGCCCAGCTGTCAGTAGCAGGCTCTTGGCCGGCCAATGGCTTTGTAACCGGGGATGCTAATCTGTCTCTGCAAGTGGCCGGAACCAGCCGTGAGATGATGGCTGGCTCTGCCCAGCTGTCATTAGCAGGCTGTTGGCCGGCCAGCAGGCTGTTGGCCGGCCAGCCGGCTTCGGCTTTCACCTCGGCTCAGTCGAGCCGAGGCATATGCCTTTGGCTCGACCAACTTTGGGAGCTGTACGGGCTATAGTGAATAGCCCTACAGCAGCCCTTAGGTTCTACCGAACCAAAGGGGTCCTGGGGCTGAAGCTAGCCGAAGGATCAGCCAAAGCTACAGCTAGATCCTTTGGCAGCTTTGTGAATAGACCCCTATATATATTATTTTTTTAAATCATGATTGTCTTTAGAGCAAAGGTAAACTTAGATGAGAGGTGTTCTTGTGTTTCTATATGTACTGTGTGCCTTCTCTCAATTATACATAGCAAGATCTTTGGTACAGATGTCAACATAGGTACACGCTGAAATTATTGTACAAAATAAGCCATTGCTTTTGCACATGTAAATGGTAGCACTCTATTGCCCATTTCTGCAATTTAATGAATGTGTTTATTGCACTAGTAGCACTTTGAGAAATGTTTGTTCTAAGCTAAGTAGCAAGTAATAGACAATGTGTCTATATAAGGGGTTATACAGGGAAATATAAATAGCCTTATCCACTCACAACTATTCTTTTATCTATAATTTTTTCTCACTGCTTGCTGCTAAACAAGGTAGCTAGTAGGGAAAGAAAGAACATACAGGAGATGATCTCTTCTGACAGTACATGTTATGAGCTACAAAGAGGTAGGAAGTGGTATGCCACGGTTGTGCATAGTGATGTGCAAACTTGCTTGGGTTCACTTTGCAGGTCCGTTCAGCAAACCACCTCAAATTTTGCCAGATGCATACTTTAATGTGCACCCCATTAACGCCAATGAGAGGTGAATGTTGAAAATCAATTATCTTTTTCAAGGCTAGAATGCAAGGCATTGACAAAAAAATGGCACTAGGAAGCTGGGCAGTTTAATGACAGCTCCTGCATGCTTCTTTCTGTTAGACATGTGCCATTCGCTTCATGTTGAATTGAAATCATACAAATTTTCGGAAATTCAGGCATTCGGATGCATCTAAATTTCCGAATGAAAAAATAAACAATACAAATGTATCCAAACTTTTGATAACAAACATTTTGGATGATTTCGAAATGTTTTCTAAATGTTATTCGGAATGAATTAATGTTTGTTAAATGTTAAAGTAAAAAGAAATATCAAACAGTGTGGAGTCCTCTCCCCAAATCATACCAGCCCCTTTAGGTCTGGTAGGAAGTTTAGGGGACCCCAATGCCAAAAAAAAAAAAAAACATGCGTGGGGTTCCCCCTAAAACCCCTTACCAGACCCTTGATCTGAGCAGCAGCCTGGCAGAGCAGCAAAGGGGGGTGAGTGTGTGGGCTCCCCCATACTGCACCATATCATGGGGGACCCCTGTCATTTTTTTTATAATGTCACTTTGCTTCAAACGATAATTCTTTCGGAAATATCTAACGCATCTGAAATTAATGAAAATGTTGGATTCTGACCAATCTGAGTAATAAACAAATTGACTTTCGAACCTGAATCCCAAAAAATGAAATAATGAATAAAACAAAATTAAACACATTTTTTGCCAGCGCATGTGTTTACTTTCTGTTTTTTTAACAAAGCGGCCATAGATTTCCTTCATCTATATGGAAGCTGTCGGTTTGAGCAGTTTCCCTCTTTATTTACAATCTGCTGAGGGGCCCAGAGCTGTCATTCAGCACTAGCTTCCCATCAAGTGTGGACTTGTTTGTTGGTTGATGTCACTCACCAAAGAATGATATGAATCTGCATCGTTGGACGACATGATTGTTGATGGAGGTGCAGCATTAGAAATGTGTTTTTTATAAAGGACTTGTTAAAAAGTGTGTGTCATTATTTACACTGTCATTTTTTGGTGAATAAGCAGTGGTATTATGTAGCCCTTACTCATTCACATAGGGGGGCAGCATCTGGGGTCCCTCGTTTTCCAGATTCCTACAGCCACTGTGCCATGGTTGTTGGGAAGATGCCCTTGCCCTCATCATCATGGGGACAAGGTGCTTTGATATAATTTCCACATTGGCGGTATGCATGCCTCAGCTGAACCTAAAAGGGGTTTATCACTAAGGAGTTCTTGTAGTAGATTTTTTGTTGACGTGGTTTAAATGTGGTAAATATCTTGCAGGCTGCATGTCCAGTTGGATACAGTAAGCACAGGCAGCATTATAATGCAACGTGATGAGTGTCAGTACAAATAGTGGCTGAGGAGAAAATGGTGGCACCAATAGCTGACTAAATTAGAACAAATTAACAGATTCTAGGTAATAATTTTCCCTGAGTAGGTTAGAAATAAAAGCAAACATCATCTTGGTTAGTATGGGTAGCAGTGTGTCCAGTTTTTTTTTCGAATAAGTGATTTCCAACCATAGTCAGAAATGGGTAATAACTTTTTCTCCTACCATCACTTTTGCAAAATTACATGTTCAGAAAAAAGAGCATATTCTCCATTAATATATTTGCTTAATCAAAAATCTAATAATACAAAAACAAATGTAAAAGCAACAATGATCTAGTTGTAGAATTAAATGAAAAACACTGTCAATGCCCAAAAGACCAATTTACACTGTTCTAGAAACATGTAGACATTCCATGTTGTTGTTTATAACACATAATTAAATGTGTGTGGGATATTGTTAGTGAAATAGGTAACAAAAGCTTGGCATCCAGCAAAAGTGATTGGTGATCCATATTAATTTAGGGCGTGACTTTGAGCATTTCTACAGACAGTTGACAACATGTTAAGTGATTTTTTTTTTTAAAGAAAAATTTTAAAGAAGAACTTAACACAGCTTATAGCCAAGCAATGCTAGGATAATATTTTTAGGCATTGCCTATTTGAGAAATTGACAGTGAAAAAAAAGATACATTTCCAAAAGGGTTTGTGCAGGCTTCACACTATTTGGAACTGGTTTCTGAGACATGAGCAGCAACCTAATCAAGTTACAATGCCTTTAGCTTTATTTGCAACTTAAACTGGTGTATTTACAAACAAATCACAATGCCATTAACCCTGTGAAATTGCATGTACATTCATTCTGTATAAAATGAGGCATTATAAATTGCTATTATTTATTTCCTATGTTCCTCAGCTTCATTTAGTGGGCACAATGCTGTATTTACCTGATATTACATTCAACCTAGAAAAAATAAGCTAACTACATAAAGTTTTGCCTCTATTAGCACTAGACATGTGCACAGCATAAACATTTGTCTCGGATGAAACAAATGAAAAATAAAAACATTTTACTTAACATTTTACTATTTGAATGATAACAAGTAACAAAAATAAAATAGTTGTTATCCCAATTTATCTGCAATAAAAAAAATACACATTAAGGATTTTCTTCATGATATGATTAATGTTAAATATTTCCATGCTATAGTTCTGAAGTTTGTCTTAGTATCTCCCCTGACAAAACTAATAATTATGCTGTTTCAGATTCAGAGACAATGAACCTCAGAAATTGCACATTTAAACAGCAGAACACGTGGCAGTCATATCGGCCACTATCACATTCTGCGCATGTGTGCCACCATCTTGGAAGCAGAGTGCATGACATCACATAGCGCCATACATGCGCAGCATTGGGTGACGTTATATGCATGTATGGGTTCCACCATCTTGGTGTATCCAAGATGGCAGTGCCCATACATGTGGATGATGTCACCCAACGACATGCACGCAGGGCATCATGTGATGTCATGCACTCCACCACCAAGAGGCGCAGAATGCGGCAGTGGTCAATATAGCCACCACACATTCTGTAAATGAAAAATTCCATCTTTGAGGCAGACCACATGGTATCACATGATGGCGGTGCCCATATGGCCGCCATGTGTTCTATAAATGAAAAACGTGACGTCACCCGTCATGTGCCCTAATGCAGTCCACCTTTAGGATGGTGGCACACATGCACAGAATGTGCGTTCTGTAAATGAATTAATGTAACGTAATTAACTATATTCGGGCATATAATAATTTAATTATTTCAGATGATTTGGAATTTCATTGATCTGCAAAATTGTCTGAATCCGAATTCGCATGTCTAATTAGCCCAGAATAAATGTAAATGCAACTTTAAAGGGCTAATGACACTGTGAGCTGTTTATAAATATGTTGTACACCCCAAAGTGTATTTACACTGTTGCAGCCAAATTTGAGAAACCCACAATATGTTTGTTATGTGTTACACAACTTAACTAAAATCATTTTTTTAAATATATTTGTTACCTTTCTAGCTGTTTGATTGCAGCATGACATAGGACACTAATGCTGGGCACACACCTTACAACCATCGCAAGACTTTTGTCTTGCGATGGTTGTAAGGTAATTTAAAAAAACGTACGATCTGCCTATCTTGGACAGGCAGATCGTACTTGCGATGATCACAAGCCGCACCCCCCTGAGGGGCGGGCTTCCGATGACCGCAATGCCGAACGGGCAGTGTGTGCTTGCGCACACCGGCCCGTCCGGCTTTTATCTTATGAACATGCTACACACCCGCCGAACATCGTACGATCGTACGAACGTGTTTGTAAGTTAAAAGTCATGCGACCTTACATTTGTAGAGGTCGCACGGCATCCACACACCTTACGATAATCGTACGATCGCGGGATTTCCCGCGATTATCGTACGATTATCGTAAGGTGTGTGGGCACCCTTAGGCAGTTACTAGTGGTTAGAAAAGATGCCAGTGAGCACATAAGTGGATAGACCGAGTGACAGTTGTTTTCAAAAGTTAATTAGGGGCCTTTAACACTATATTAGGACAGATAGTCTTGCTCATGTAATATACAAGTGATAATGAAATCTGCCAGCACAGTACAGACAGGGTTAATTATAGGAAAAAAACATTTTCAGATAGGGAGAATGCAGAATTTTTCAGTTCTGAAGTTTCTAGAAAGAGTATCTAAAGAGGTAAGCTGCATTTTTTCCTTTTTAGTTGTGCTATTTGAATGATAACAAGTAACAAAAATAAAATAGGTGTTATCCCAATTTGTCAGCAATAATGAAAATACACATTAACGATTTTTTCATCATATGATAATTGTAAAATATTTCCATACTATAGTTCTGAAGTTTTTCTTACTATCTCCCCTTTTAGAGCTGTAAAGAGTAGGCCAATTTTCTAAGCCAACAGTTAGGGGTCTATTCACGAAGCTGCCGAAGGATCTGGCCGCAGCTTTGGCCGCAGCTTTGGCTATTCAAAATAGCCCGTACAGCTCCCGAACATGGCCAAGTGGCTCAGTCGAGCCGAGACGCATATGCATCGGCTCGGCTGAGTCGTGCTGAAAGCCAAAGATGGCCGAGAGGCCGACAGCCTGCTTCTGACAGCTGGGCGGAGACAGCCGTGATCTTACGGCTGGCTCCGGCCACCTGCAGAGAGATAAGAGACAGCAGCAGAGCTAGCTGTCACTGCTAGCTCCGCACAATCGTTTTCTATTTACTTTTTTTAACTTTTTTAACTCTTTTTCTGTTCTGCTCGGTGCCTCTGAGGGACCGAGCAGAACAGCCGAGCCGAATGCCGCTCATTCGGCTATTCACTCACTGCTGTTCGGCATCTTTAAGAATAGACCGAACAGCAGTGAGTAGCCTGCCGGAGGTGAGTAGCCTGCCGAACTCCTTCTGCACTTCGGGTCGGCCGAACATGCCGACCCAAAGCCACGCGAAGCAAGCCGATGTACGGCTGAAATCAGCCGTACCAGCCTGAAGTGAATAGACCCCTTAGTGAGAAAATTAGATTTGATATGTAGATGTTCCTAATTCTTGTTTTTTCTTTGATGTTTTTCTGCAATTAGCTTTTTACCTAATTGTGTAGTGCTTTTGGTTGAAGAATTTAAGTCATCAATTCAAAATTATCATGTACTGTATGTGAGTATGGCTGAATTAAAAGGATTTACTCCTTGAATGGTACTGTACTGATTCAAGTTAATCCTGAATGCAGTTTTTCTATCTAGTATTTTATGACTTACATTCTCTATGCTTTTTCTGCTGCTTTTTTGGATTACCAACTTGATGCATACAATGTTGTGTATCTGGCACTTATTTTCCTTAAGGCCTGGATCACACCTAGGTGTTTTTGAACAGTAGAAAAAAGGGCTTTTATTGATTTTTTAATGCGTTGCCTATTTTCAGTTTCGACTATCTTAATTTTTTGCCATTTTGAAAGCACACAATTTTTAGCCTAGAAATGCTTTTTTATGGTCTCTTTTTTATTAACCTATTCACATGGTTCTGCTGTACATTAACATCATATCAAGCCGGTCAGGGGATTGCAACCATTGTATTGGAAAAAGCATAATATCTAGAAAACTAAAATATATGCATTTGCATTGACCATACAGTACTGACATATTTACTTGAGATTAATAGGAGAAAAACATTTTGGAAAATATTTGAAATAGTATTTATTTGATAAAATATGTTACGTAAGAAACAAAGTAAAACTGCATTTTTTGTTCACCTTTTTGTAATTTTTTTAGGTTATAGTAAAAACATGAGCTGGGCATTTAATAAACTTTGTCAAAATTAAAATCATTATATGTAAAAAGATGTAAAAGTCAATTTGGTGGACAAAAGAGTTGCAAAGTCACACACTGTACAAATCCTTTATTTAACGGTGTGAGTGGAATCTGGACAAAAAAAAATAGGGAACTGAATATAAGATAAGTTCTAAAAATATACCTAATAGCATTATCATCATATTAACAGTCTCCCAAAGATATGTTGTGTAAAATCATATTCAGGTGACAAAACAGATAAAAACTATGCATATGTATAAAGCCCTTGAGGAGTTACAAGATAACAAACTGTGACAGGACAGTGCCGTGTCACTATGGTGAGTGTTGTGTT
Organism: Nanorana parkeri; assembly: GCF_000935625.1. Lineage (NCBI taxonomy): Eukaryota > Metazoa > Chordata > Amphibia > Anura > Dicroglossidae > Nanorana > Nanorana parkeri. Next base: position 439,466 of record NW_017307126.1, read on the forward strand.
TGGTGCCCAGGACTCTCAGCCAGAGGGGCTGAGAGGGTCCAGAAAATGTATAGTGTTACAGGGAAGGAGCTGGGTTTCCGGATTTTCTGGAGTATAACTGGGATCTGGGTCTCTGGAGATTTCTAAGAGTCTTGGGCGGGATGAAATCTCAAGTCCTGGGGTCAAGTGCAGCCAATTGCCAGGCCAGACTGTAACAGCTCTACTAGGAGAGTGGACAGGGAGGAAGAGGCAGTCAGTGGTGCAGTCGTACATGCAGAGCACGGGAGACTGTGTGCATGTGACGCTGGAGTCTGGCTGGAGAGGCCGAGAGGGCCTGTGGCACACGAGGTGTCTGGGCGAGGACAGGAGGGTCTGTGGCACACATGGAATGTTTGGGAAGGTCGGGAGGACCATTGTCACACAGGGAGGTGAAGCTGATGGGTGTCTGGCCATGAGCAGGCTGAGGCTCCAACCCTGAGGTGGGAGTTGTGAGGAGAGAGGGAGCAGCTGTGGCTGATGTATGACAAACTGGTGAGACACATTTTTATGTTACCTTATTTGTGTCGAAGATACAGACTTTTGCCTTGAGTTATGCTGAAGATAAGCTTACATTTGTATTTACCATTTGGACTGCCCTGAAGAGGACAATAAAAAGCTTTTGTTTTATTCAAACACCACCTGTGCAAGTGCTCTGTGGGCTCCCCAATGTCACAAAACAGTATGTCATTAAACCAGCAGACAAAGGAGGGAGCATTATAGTACAGGAAAAATCAGATTACATCAAAGAATACGAACACTTAGGGGTCTATTCACTAAGCTGCCAAAGGATCTAGCCATAGCTTCGCCTGATCCTTCGGCTAGCTTCGGCCCCAGGACCCCTTTGGTTCAGTAGAACCGAAGGGCTGCTGTACGGGCTATTCACTATAGCCCGTAAAGCTCCCGAAGTTGGCCGAGCGGCTCAGTCGAGCTGAAGGCATATGCCTCGGCTCGACTGAGCTGCGATGAAAGCCAAAGCTGGCCGAATGGCCGGCCATTGACCGGCCGACAGCCAGCCATCATCTCACGGCTGGCTCCGGCCACTTTCAGAGAGATCAGCATCCCTGGTTACCAAGTAACCAGGGACGCTGTCATTACACACTGATAGCGGCCTCTCCATGTTCTCAGTGTGTAATGACAGATGGCATCCCTGGTTACCTGTTAACCAGGGACGTCATCTGTCATTACTCTCCCAGACGCTCTCGGCATCAAATACGACTCCCGGCCGCCCGGGAGAGAAACACTTTCTCCCAGAAAGGTTCACTCTGCTTGATCGAGCAGAGTAAACCTTTCCCTGCTCGTTTTTTTTTCTTCTGACATCGGAGCCGTTGGCTGCCGTCAGAATAAAAATAAAAAAAAATAAAAAATGACCATAGGAATGCATAGCTAGATACCTATTGGCTATTTCAATTCACTGCTAGCTCTGCACAATTGTTTTCTATTTTTTTTCTACTTTTTAAACTATTTTTCTATTCTGCTCGGTACCACAGAGGTACCGAGCAGAATAGCCGAGCCGAATGCCGCTCGGTGGCATTCGGCTATTTACTCACTGCTGTTCGGCATCTATGAGAATAGGCCGAACAGCAGTGAGTAGCCCTCCAGATGTTGGATCAGCTGAGTCGAACTCCTTCTGCACTTCGGGTCGGCCGAACATGTTGAGCATGTTTGGCCGACCCGAAGCCACACAAAGCACCTGATGAAAAAGAATAGGCTTTCCTCTATAAAGACTTATTCGATACACCTTACTTGTATAATTTGCTTTAAATTCACAAAAACAGTACCAATCCCGCTGGTAGGGCAGTTATAGCCAGTATGGATAGCCTCACCAGCAGCCTATCACAACGCTGGGGCAACCACCATAACCACTGCACCATTCAGGGGCATGATAGGGGACTCTGGCACCATCTGGAAATTCAGCCAAGATGTTCTTTTGTAGTACCTCTCGTAAGGGGTGCATTTGTGTATTTGCAGATGTATGCCAATGCAGAAATATGACAATAAAAATAAAAACAAACATTTTAATGTTGATAAATGTTTATAAAAAATATGTAGCATCTTTGTATTACCTGCATCTGCAGGTAATACAGAGAATAAATAGTTATGTTAGAGGAGGAGATAACATTTTACTTTTGTCTAGAAATTAAGGGGGTTATTCACTAAAGGGTGGAGAGTTTGGAGAAGGCAGGAGAAGGGAACAGGGCAACATTGCTGAACCAGAAAGTGAGCTGAATTGGAAAATCTTTCCAAATCATCTATTTTAACCTAGGTTGTTCACTTCTCCTGCCTTCTCCAAACTCTTCATCCTTTTGTGAATAACCCTGTAAGTATTTTGAAAATTGCTTTTAAATCCTAGACAATCTTTTGGTTTCAACTTTTACGTGGAAAACTTCTTATTATAATTCTTTGCTACCCCCCCTCCTTCTCTTTCCCACCCCTCCTCCTTACTCCCTGGCTTTCTCTTTCATTTTTGTTTTTTCATTTGTTTTCCTCTCCCCTTCCCCTGGGTGAGCGTGATTTGCTTTGTTTATTAACATTGTAGAAGATCTAGAATAGTGGAGTCTGGACTGTTTTTTGAATGAGCTGGAGAACTTTGACATTAACAACAGACAAACAAAGGCCTACACCTGCAAAATTTGATGACTAGAGGACAAGTACTGCTGCATTACTGCTACTGCTGAGTCTACATCCTCAGTATCAGCCACGTAGACATATTTATTACAATGTGACAGTTTGAGACTAGCCTCTCTGACACTCTTTGGTCTACCCTTTCTACTAACTGAAACCCAGTTACCCATTTCTAGATCCTTAACAAGCCCATCTCCACTAACCTCTTTAATGGCTCAAACAAGCCTGCAGCTGTTAATACTTCTTTGTGTTGAATTTGCTCACCGAGTCTAGAACCCGGGTTTCTAGAAGAGTAATCACATTTAAATCTAACACAGAAATAGTCAGTACAGCTGTCCCTTCAGTGTAGAGATGAGGTTTGTGTTCACAGCTACCATGGGTTTGAGTTTGAAAACAATTTAAAATCGTGAACCTATGGCAGCAACTTTTGCAGATTCACCCCCATAAATGAGAGACAATCTATAATGCAGTGCATAGCTTTTGCCTCCGGTCAAATCAGTCTCAAGAGCCACTAGTTTGAAGGAATGGATAACCCAGTCCCTGTTCTATAATAGGGTGGGCTCACAGCAGCCATATTAGCCCTGTGTGTTGGAGCTGTTAAGCAAGCCATACACCGTTATATATTTTCATTCGGCCTGCAGGCTGAATAAAAAACAGATTCCTCCATCTAACCTAAACAATGGGGATGGCCAAATTTCCTGCTGTGTTCTTTGTATTCTGACAGTGGTTGGTGTGCCTAATTGGCTGCTGTCACTGTTCACCCAACGATTTTCCATCCAGCTTCTTTGATTTTCTGATGCTGGATGGAAAAGTGCCAACCGGGACACCCACTGAGCAAATTTCATCTGGTTTATCAAGAACCAACATTTTCAGTGTAAGGCCAGTTTTAGGGAGTGGCTAACAATTCGGTGGCTTCCCATGACTTTTGTTTGGCAAAAGTTTGCTTATTAACCCTAAAATGTCCAAAATGTAATAACAAGATTCACCCCTATAGACTTCATTGGTGTTCACAGAGCGTACAAAGGAACGGTTCCATTGTCAGTACAAATATTGGCTGAGACAGGGGGCATCCCTGCCTAGTGCCATTGGAGATGGGAAAGGCAGAAGGGTACCATTCACTCAGACTCTTTTGAACAGGCAGGAGTACAAGGTTTGGATCCAGGTGAGCAAAGAAGGGCCAAGGCCCACGGTGTCAGGAGAAAGAACAGGTTTTATATACTGAAAAAAACACAATTATTATTTGTACCTCAGAGTGAGGTACACAACTGTATTTGTGCACGAAATGTTTGTTGCGAGAAGCAATACCTGCAATGTATCTGTACAACTGTAATTTAAGTGTTTAACTGTATAAATCGACACATAAACATAGTTCAACACAATGGCATAGGGAATAAAGGGCAGTTCCGTGTTTTGCTCCTTCAAAGTAATCCTAAAAGTTTTTCTTTTTGGTCTGTTAGTTAATTTCAATTGTGGTTTTACAGTTAAAAGGTAAATAAGTATGAAAAAGTATGTATTGACTTTACAACTACATGTTGAGGCGTTTTTGCTGACTGGTTTAGTGACAGCATCCCCAAAGGTTGTATGATCATTAAATTCATTAGGTTTGATAATATTGTTTGACGTACAGCCTTTGCAAAGTGTGCACTCAAGTAGTCATGCGTACATCTTCCTAGTATTCAGTTCTCAAACAGCTTTGCAATTCTTGCTCAAAGTTTGCAAGCTTAGCAGCCGAGCCAATCACCACAAGGTGGCTGCATTTGCAGACAAACCTCTTCCTATCTCCTTCAGATGTTTCTATCCCAATACTCCTTTCAGAATCTATAACATGTGGAGAGATTTCTAACTTTCATATTAACTCTCAGTAGTCGGAGGCTATGCAACTTTCTCTGTTTGTGGAGGGTCTTCATAGTAACTTTCCCTTTCATTGTGCTTCCCAAGCCTTAAAGTATTTGGGTATTTGTGTCCCTGTCCATGACCTCCTTGCTGAACTTTCCACCACTTCTTTTTACCATCAGTGAAGACTTACACACTTGGACTTGGGGTACATTTTCTTGGAGATAGAGCGGTGTAACATTATTAAACAAAATATACTTCCCAGATTGCTTTACCCGCTTGCTCTCCCTGTCCATATCCTGTCCATATCCCACCTTCCTTTTTCCATTTGTCCAAACGGTTTTTACTAAATTTGTCTCGTTCGACAAACATTTACATTTTGGAGGACCTTACCACCTCTCAAACACCAATCTGACAGATTTCATAACACATGGTTTTATTGGATGGAGTTTACTCTGTCCCACTAATTTTGCTTGTACCGGATGAAATTCTGTTGAGTGACTCTTCCACTTTAGTGGCCTATTCTCCCCCCTAATGCCCCCCCCTTCCCTGCATCCACCCATTTTGTTCACCCTTTCCATCCAACCTTCCCCTCCCTCTTCACTCTTTTCTCTTGTGGTTTTCTTTTTTCCTCCATCTCACCCTTATTCTCTACCCTATTCATGTATTTATTTCTAGTTCCCCCTGGGTTTCTCTAGAGGTTTGGCACAAGAAGAATGCATATTGGATGGTGCTTGGGCCTTCTACCATGTTTTTGTCTTGATATTTCTTCTTTTATATTGTTGCAATATTATGGGATCAGTTCTCTATTCTTCTACCACAATACATTTATATTTATTTCTCTTTATTCTGTTGTCTGTTCATCTGTTACCATGATTTGTCTACTTATGTATGTGACTTCTCCTACCTCTGAATCCTCCTCCCTTGTTCTGGTATACCATGTTTTTTGTTATTTGATATTTTTTGCTATTCTACTATGTATACTTTTATAAAAATAAAAATAAAAAAAGAATGAAAAAAAGTAAATAAAATCTACCTTTACAGGTTGTCCTATTTGATTGCTGTATAAAAGTAAAATGCACATCCAATTAAAAAACAAACAAAAAAAAAACCACCACACCTTGTCTTTAGAAATTCTAAAAACTAAAAATGAAAAGAAACATATTACTTCTGGAGAAGTAGGGAGAGATCATATCTGCAGGGAGAGATCATATCTACTGGTCAGGGCTGGAGCAGTGGTCTATTAGCCTTGGCATTCTACTGGAACTGGGTACACCTAACAAAGTCTAGGCAGGTACAACCAGGAAAAACACCAGATGTGTCCTACAGTGGATGTATGGCTGTCTGCAGGACAGAATTACTATCTTCTATTTAGATTTTGAGCAATGATGTTTTTGACTAAGTGTTCCTTTCCTTTTAGCTGATCAAAACAAATGGAGATATTTGCCACCTTAGTACTGAGTTCAATGTCATAGAGGATTTTTTGAAATTTGCTCTTACCTGCTTACTATTGAGTTCTATCCCTCAGTATTATGTGAAAAAATAGTAAACTAGTCCAAATAACAATGTAAGATGTAATAATCAGGTATATAATTGCTTTAGGGACTTGGTGCTCAAATGATTTAATTTTGGCACATAAGCAAACAAATGTTCAATACAATCATAAAAACACCCACATTAAATATTATGAATAATTGTTGGGTTATTGGTACTTAGAAAATGAAGGTTACTTTCATTTGTAACAAAGCTCTAAAAAGGATGAGTCTTCCTTTTTTTTCCTGAGCAGAATCACAGCAAAGAGACAGGTTTAAATGTATGTTTGTAATGATTGCTACGTGCCCCATTAAGACCACCTCTAAGTGAACTTAATTTGCAGTAGAAAAATGTACATGTCGACTTACTTTTCAAGATACTTTATGGTGCATCCTGCGCAGCTGTGCCTAACTGATTAAACCCTTGCAAAATTTAAATAGGAAAGCCATTATGTCGGCAGAATTATCTCCATTTGTCATTTATACATTTCCCGTGCAACTTGTGGAGTTTTGTGCTGCTATCTCTGCAATGATTCATTAACAATGCACAATTATGTACTTGCACATTTATGGCTTGTTTTCCTTTTTTGTAATTGTTCCCTTTGACCTTTGTAACAACTGTTTGAAAAAAATGTGTTTTAATCTCAGTAAATGAAGAAATTTGAAACCTTAACTTTTATATTGCTTTTTAATGCTATCTCACCATATTCACTGAAAGCCCAATTAGCCTGCTAATATATGAGGACACGGATGTAATTACCGTTAAGGTTGACCAAACTCATATCTCTACCAGATGTTAAAGGGGACATAAAGCAAATAATCTAACTGCAGATTTATAAATCTGTTATCTAGTAAAATGGAGGTGGTATAAAACAGTAAAAATACCCTTAAATAAGAAAGCACTGGGTCAATTGGTCACAGAGAGAAAGAATAAAAGCAAAATCAACCAATTACAGTTATTATTTCTAAGATAATAACCAAAAGATAACGTAAAATAAATACTTTGTAACCTAAATTGTTGCTATGGGATAATGCACTTTGCCTATTGTCATGATTCATTGTGCTGTTATGTATAATGAATATGCCTGAAATTGTAAAAATGACAGCACCCTAAAATTTAGGAACAGACAATTTAATGATTCCAATCTGTCTTTAACAACTTGCCTTACTAGGCTTGAAGAGAATCAATCACAACTGAGATTATGTGACAATCTGAATTTTGAGTCTTAAATTATTACAATTTTGCAGGCAAACCTATAAAAGATGTATATTTCATCCTTCTTTAGCTTTACGTTGTCTGAGTATGACTATTAGCATTATGATTTAGAGCTGAGAAGCCTCTTAACATTGTCTATCAGCATAACCATATCAAATTCATAGCTTTGCAGTTGAGTAAATTCCTCCTAATTATAGGGTTTTGTTATGCATAGTCAGAAGACATCATGCTTTATAGGACTTAAGACTATAAGGCCGCATACACACAGGGACTTGTGCTTTGTTTTGAGATTCATGCCACAAGGACCTGTGGATTTTTGCAGCAAGAATCTCAGGTGTCCTAATTCAGATGTGACTGTTGTACCCATTGAAGTTAATGACAGTGTGACAGGGGCTGCATCTGCATCCAGGGACAATCATCTATCCCAAACCACATGTAATAGTACCATGTCTGATTACATACAGACTGCCACTGACAGATGTAGCAGCTACTGAACGAGGACACCAGGGAATTCTGCCACAAGAATATGTAGGTTCTTGCTGCAGGAATCCCAGAACACCCAGTGTGAATGCAGCCTTAGGCCCCATTCACACTAGGCAACACTTACCTCGAGCGAATTTCTGCGCAGCAGGATAGCGCGACAGTTCGGGCGATGATTGCGCGACCGTCACCATCGGGCTGCATTAAAAAAAGGAAATTTGTGCGACATCCGTGGGAAAAAGGGTCCTGCAGACTTGCGACCGCGACGGGCGACATGGAGCTGCACATTAAGACAGCTCCATTGAAATCATTGGACGGTGACTTCTCTCGATATCGCGCAGCAAAAATGCACGATACCGAGGCGGAAATCGTGGGATTTTCTGCTCAGTGTGAATTGGGCCTAAGACTTTAGGTGACCTGTTACCTCTCAACTCTCAACAAGGCCTAGAGTCATTCCCAGAAATAAATTATTATCTTATTTCAGACAGATCATTCAAACTATTTTATAAACTTACTTGTGACTGGCTCTTTTTATGCAGAAAGCATAATAAACTCTGTACTTATGTTTTTGGTGTATAATGTGATGTGACATAAGAACGTTAGTGCTGTCAGCTGGAGCTGCTTGCACCTCCTAGCAACCTTTTAGAGCGCCAGGGGAGTCCCAATGCCAAGGATAGTCCAATATGCAATTGCCAACTATGATTATGATATTGGTATTCGATGCAGCCCCCTGGTCATGACTGGCTTAATTAATAATGAGCGGCCTCACTGACCAATCTTGAGACTCAGGAGGAGCCCACCAAATTTAGTGTAAGAGCAAAATTGAGAAACTGCTTGTTCTAGCTCAGTTACTCAAAAACAGTTGATAGCATTAACAGCTTCAAAACTTGCTCTGTGCAGATTTTCTTTCAAAGCTAAAGGTATGAGAAACAATAAAAAATAACCCTCTTCTGATAGAGGCACATTGGACCCATACTATAATTTACATAAGAATATTTAATTGTATATAACAACCCCCTGGTTGTTATATACAGAGGTGCTGGAAACCGGGTAATTTTCATTGTTCAACTTTTCTGGAATTTTTCTCTGGGGACTATGTTTAAGGTTTAAGTAGATGTTGGGATATTTGGTCGGGGATGGAGCTACTCTTTTCGGACTCTTAAGCTGTTCTGCTTCCTTTAGTATCTATTTCTTTTTCCTCTTTTTGTCTGTTTTTTTTTATTATTTATTTATTTTTTTCTTTATGCTCACACATGTGAGCCGTTTAGTACATAAATGCTGGACAGAAAGTCTCCTATTTGATATAGATATGGAGGAGATCATAACAAATGTTTGCTTCAGACATAGGCGGATCCCTAGGTCAGATATTCCTCTCAGACTGTTCTAATTTTTGATTTTAGTGATGGGGGATAAATTGGCAAGAATAGGTGGATAGATATGTTCTGTTGTACAGAACTACTATATATTGTGTGTATAGCCTCTAGTGATCCCCTCCTACTACTTGATTACGCTAATGTGGAAGAAACTGTAATGCAATTGTATGTTATACTGATTGTGCATCATGTGCTATTTTATTGTCTTATTGTAATTTGGAAAATTAATAAAATACTCAAGAGTTAAGAATATTTAATTGCATATTTCACCAAAATGAGGATTTATAGAGTTTTAAGGAAATAATTTTTGAGAGAAATAGAAAGGCTATAGCACAATGAAGAAGATCTTTAACTACCTCCGGGCTGGCTGTAGTAAAAAAACGGCAGGCCCAGAGCTCTCTAGATCTGAGTGGGCGTCTTTAGATGTCCGATCAGACACGCCCCGGAAATGTCCGATATTTAAAAACAGGCAACGATGCCTGTTACCATACAAGCGATCAGTCGGCTGTGGTGCCGATCGGTCGTCCCCCCCGCCGTTGTCCTGCTGATCCCGGGCTGTGTCACAGGGGGGTCGCCTGTGTCACAGGGGATCAGAGGGAGATCGTTACACAAGCTCCCTCCAGTCCCCTCTCCTCTGCAAGAATGCGGAAGTGTTGTATAATACATCACTTCCGCATTCTTGTGTCACTCTCCAGCTTCAGAAGCTGGAAAGAAGCTGATGGAGCAGATCTGTGCTTCATCAGCTTCTTTTGGGGGGTCCTAGGTGACATTAGAGGTCTTGGAGACCCCTGATGTTTCCATAAAGAGGACCTGTCACATATTTTGCTATCACATAGGGGTTTTTTATTAGCCCCTGTATGTGATAGCAATAAAGTTTAGTGGGAAAAAAAAGGAAAAAAAGAATTTAAGTTCCCCCCCAAAAAAATGTAAAGTTACAAATAAAAAAGAATAAAAAAACAAAAAAAATTCCCCACCCATACATACACGCATACAAACATGCGTCGGGGACGCATACGTGCAAAAAAGCCGATTGTGCCCATTACGCCGCACATGTTACATATTGCCGCGAACGTCGGAATGAGAGCAATAATTCTAGGGCCATCAATCACTGATAACACTAAACTGATGAGCGGTAAAAGCTTTTAAAGCGTCGCCTATGGCCAATTTTGGGTATGGTAGTTTTCTGCAATTTCGCGGGTGCGCGCAATTTTAAAGCTTGACATGTTTGGTGTCTGTTTACCCGACGTGACCCGATCTTTTATATTTTACCAAAAAACTGGGTAATAATAAATGTTTCCTAAAATAATGTAAAAAAAAAAATTCTGTAATTTTTCCTAATTATAGTAAAAAATAAAAACCCCAGTGGTGTTTAAATACCACCAAAAGAAAGCTCTATCTGTCGCCAGTACTATAACCTGAGTTCAATGGCTGTAATTCACTGATGATCACCTTAAAGGAGAACTATGAGATGAGTTATTTCCACTCACCTCATAGTAAATTTAATAGATTAAGGTAGTCAGCTAAAACTTTAAAGAAATTAATTGATCTAACGCTAATTAACTTATTAATCTGTGTCAATCAGAACACTAAACCATCAACTGACTCCACATAATCTATTTTTGTTTTTTAAAATTAATTGAACAATTGTAATTTCTTTAACATTGCTACTCTATCTGACCCAAATAATTTAATTATTTAGCTCCCAAAGCTGAAGTTGTAAATGAGAGGTAAGATGCAAAAGGGTTGATTTACTAAAGCATGTTCATATCACAAAGTGAATTTTCACTGTGCAAGGGAATTTTCACTTAGCTTAGTGAATGTGGTAAAAATTATCTTTGCAAAGAATACTCAATAACGTGCATGAACAATTAAGAGAATTGTATTTTAGCTTGCATGTAATAGGATAATACCTGCTTTACCCCTTTCACTAAGCCAAGAAAAAATTCACTTTGCTAAATGAATAGCATATTTGCCTTTGGTAAATTAAACTCCAAATTATCAGGGGGCAAAAAATGGGAGATAGTAAGCCTAACTAAACTGTGCTTCCACTGACCAATTTTTACTCACCCATACCTAAGATTTGTAATACAATTCAGGCAGGAGACAGCAGGCATGCAGTAGCACCAACAGCCATCAAAGTGTCAGCACCAGGTATTTTGAGAGCTGGGATCCACTGAGAAAGAAGTTGTGGAAATAATGTAGACATTAGTAATGGCCTGCCTAAAGGTGCCCATAGAAAGTCCACAAACACCACAGCTGCCATTGCAAATTCTTGCCTGAATAGAACATATTTGAACTTTGCATCCCATTCTTATCAGTTGTTCTGAATCACCTATCATCTTTATGTGAAAAGATATGTTAATTTAAAGCATTAGTGCATACTCATATTTGACTATAATGGATAAATGTTTCAGATCTGACAAGTGGCTATACATATTTTACTGGACGCAAGAGATTTTTTTTTTGTCTTTTTTCAAAATTGAATGCATATTGTGATGCGCCTACACGTGTTTGTGAATATAGAAAGAATATCTTTGCCAAGATGGTTGTTTAAGCCTAATTTTAAGACTGTGTGACCATAAATTCCTCAGATAGACCATGTCATCATGCGAGAAGTGCCAAAATTTGGCAAAAAATGAAAATGTTGAATTGCAGAAAATTTAGACCTTGCAGAGAAACAATAACTTCAGATTTGAATTCTGCACACACAAATTAGGTAAGAACAAATGCTGGTATCAATATAACAAAAACTTTGTTCTTCAGTGTTATCAACATAACATTTTCCTTTTATCTAACCCATCAGGGCTTTGCATACCAAGAAACGTTTTGTAAAATCTGTCCAAGGAAAGATAAGATAGTGTTACAAACATTTTGTATATGGCTGAAGGTAATTTACCTTAGGTGATTAGATCCCCCTTAAAGCGCTAGAGGTGTGGGTGGTATGGCACTTGGTGCAACCAAGTAATGCAGTGACAGTAAGGATTAAGCGATTTGGCCTATACCCAATAATAAACAATTCAAAAGAAGTCCTACATGTGATCTTGGAAAAAAGGAACTAAATAACTCAATTGTATCAAAAGAGCTGTAAAACACAAAACAGCATTGAGACAACAGAAAAAATTAGCCACTATGTGAAAATCTATTACCTAGTGATAGTAACGGATGTGAATCAAATGTAATAAAATATTGCATTAGAAAAACATGATGACCTGTTGAAAGGTCTATGAATAATAAATAACAATATGTGAACGGTCCACACAAAAAAATTAAATTAAAACATCAAAGTGCAGTGTTCAGTGAGAGATAAAAAAAGCCATAGAAAACGTGTACAGGAAAAAAAATGTTGATAGTATATTTCAACGGTAGTCCGACAGCCCCTCTTGGGTGGGTACTCACCAAATGGAGTTTGGTAGAAGGCTTTTGGTTAGTGGCACTTGGACTTACAATCATGCTTTCATTTTGGACCCGGTTGTTTCCACTCTGAGGCTCAGCAGGGTAAGTATTTGATCTTCTCCCTTGCAGCGCTAACGGTGTCCCATAAGCACAAAGATAGATCTTCTCAGATATAGTGTTAGTGAAACTCCTCGCCGTGGTCCCACTCCGGCCTGTAGGTGTCGCTGTGTCCTGTCTGTCCTCCGGAAGGCAGGTGTCGCTGCGTCCTTTCTGTCCTCCCTGTAGCTATCGCTGTGTCCTATCTGTCCTCCGGCCTGTCTGTCCTCCGGCCTGCAGGTGTGCACCTGTGTACACAGCGACACCTGCAGGCCGGAGGACAGACAGGACACAGGAGGCCTGAATATTGATACAGGTGATTTGGGGCACAGAGGTGCATGAGTGCCAGAAGATGAGTTGGAAGTAGGCTTTGTAGCTGCTCTGATGGACGACGGTATATAAACACACAGCAAAGAGGCATACAGAGAAGAGCCAAAGTCAGGCATGCCGGGTCAGCAACATGCAGGTAAGGAGGACTACTGTACTGTAACAGGAGATTAAATCATAGTCAATTTGCAGGCCAGGATCAGCAACGTGCAGACCACGCAGGACTACTCAACACTGGAGGCTTGGAGAGGCTCATCTTTAATAGACCATCTGGTGCCACGATACATCAGAGGTGCGCACGCTGTAGAGCATGTACGCACACACACGTACACCTGCACTGAGGTAAATGGCATGACCTGGCACTGTGGGCCATGCATGCATAATTACCTTTGTACGGGCTTCCTGAGGGCTGTAACTTTTCCATCTGATAAGGTATTGAAGTACACCAGCACGCTTTCTGCAGTCCAGAATGGCCTCGACCTTGAATACTTCCTTGCCATTGATAATAACAGGAGCAGGAGTAGATTCACGATAAAAAAAAGGACTTGGCACATCAGGCTTTAGCAAGGATACATGAAATACAGGGTATATCTTATATATCTTATTGGAAGAGGGCAGTTTTAACTTATAAGCCACTGGATTGATCCTCTTCTCCAGAGAAAAAGGACCTATAAATTTATACATTGCAGTGCAGCTGTTGGTGTGAACGCAGCCAAAAATGTCGGACTGCGGTGCAGACATGCACTGGGTGACCACTCTGTATGGGCCGCAATTTTGACCTTGGCTCGAAAAAATATGTTTAGTCACCGGACCTCCTTGAATTTTAATTCACTACCCCTGTTCTATGTACTAGTCCATGACCAGTGTAGACATGAGTCTCCTTCCTTCTTGGCTTTCAGAGCCAAAACTCTGAACCTCTCCAATTGAAATAAAGCTAGAGAATAAGCAATCTAATTTGCCTGACTGGGAGCACGACAAGCTCAAAGAATATGTTGAATTTCAGACATAACAGTACACATTTCCATATTAGGGTAACCACTGGAAGTGATGAGGCTGAAAGGGAGTTGATTGTCGATACTACTGCTGTGCTATTTGAATAGAAACAGACTTCCCTATTACTGAGGTCATCACCCAAAAGTACTACTGCTACCAATAAAGGAAACGTTCCAAAAAAAGCCAGGTTCCTAATAAGGTCAGAAAATTTCCATCTCTGTGGTCACCATTGTCTTTAAAAATAAGCCCTGAAGCCCAATGCTCCTGCTGCACCAGTATTAAACTCAAACAGATTTTGCCTGTATAGAGGCTAAACAGTAAAATGTACCATTAAATGTGGTCAAATGTTGCGACCAAATGTGCAAATAATTTTTGTGAGCAGAGTTTGGATGCACAAAATGGTGTGGATTGTGTACACCAGCTGTCGCTAGTGATAACCTGCGTGAAAAAATGTGCCCAATTGGCAATACTCTGCACGCACGGTTAAGTTTTAGCAGGAGTGATTGAACCTGCTGAAGCATCAATTTTTTTAGCTGCTGAAGCAACCCCAATACACTCCAGAAGGTTATCCAATTTTTCTTGTGGCAACCTTGATACGTGTTGCACAGATCAAAACTGGCAAAGGCTGTATGGGCCTTTGCCAGTTTAAGCATCTTATGACCTAGGGAAAAGCAGTACTAGGAATCACAAAACGATACATGAAACTTTCTCTAAGAAAGGGCACGTCCAACTCCTTGGGGTATCTACTTAACCAGGGGAGCATCGGCTTTTCAGGACTCATCCCCTTTTCCAGAACTGTCCCCCATTGTATTTGTCCTTTAGAAGCAGCATACGATAGGATGGTTACCCCTGCAGTGTGAGAATTCATGTTTAAACCTACATGCCAAGCCTCCCTTACATTGGGTTTCATTAAACGCCCAACATTCATCACAGCATCAAAATGCCAATGTCTCTGAGAACCCATTTACGGTATGGGTGATAGACATATACGTTGCCTGAACTGCTTATCATGTCGGAGCCAAGCAGTCCTCCTGTAAACCTATGTGTTTCCCAGATTGCATCAAGGTAGAAAAACAAAGCAGAACATTTTCCATCTGTTTTCCACTGATAACACTGCCTGAAATTGTGAAGGCTTGAAGCCAGTTTGCAAATGTACATGGTATATATCTAAAATGCCTCCTAACCTAATTTTCTTTTTTTCTGTGTCTTTGCCTTTACCCATTTCTCTATGTTAAAGCATTCTAACAAGAGTAATGTAAAAATGTCTTTACCCTCTTGCTTGAGATGGGCACCTAGGGGACACTCATAATAAATGTACAAATATCTTTTAGGAAAGTCTAAAACAGGTCCTGGTTAATTAGAATGCTGTTCAGGGGCATTGCTCGGTGGAGTGACCCCACTACAATTTTCCCCACTACTAACATCTGTGGGCCCCTATTCCTGGTGTGGCTGCATTCCAAACTTGGGCTGGAATTGTCAAAGGCGACTGAGACATGGCCTCAAAATGTGTTATCAATTGTCTGAGGTCTTTCATAAAACCCTGTAAGCTTGTCATACCCTGAATTGGAGAACATGTCATAGTGGTTTGTGTGTTGCTGTTGACATTGTACAAACATTCACCTGAAGGATACGAGGGGATATCGCTTCTGTCATCTGGGTGGATGAAAGTAGTTGCTGCAGTGCTCGCCAGACCTGAGACCACTTCTAGACACCCGAGCTCACTGCTCCCCCCTCAACCTTTACTTGATTGGTCTCCTGTTGGAGACTTCACCTCCAGTCACATTACCCTGTTTCTAAAGGGGGCAGGGTGATCCTTTTTGCCTTTTACCTCTTGTTGCCTACCTTAGTTTAAATCCTCCACTTCAGTCCTGTTGCCTAAATTGGTCTCTTGCCTTCTACTGTTTGGCTGTTATAAACCTTAGCTCGCATCCTTTCTACATTCCTGTCACCTGCTCTGGAAACCCATACAGTCATCTTGTTCACGCACCTGCCATCCTCGACAAATCTGGTACTGCCTGTAACACCAGCACGGGTGCCACTTTGTGTCCTTGCATTCACTGTTGTCACTTTCAGGGATGTTGAACAGGTGGTGCAAGAGTGAACCTCTCTTCAACTCGGTCTCCACCAGGTATGTGATATCTCCCCTAAAATTTTAAATGAAAATATAGATAGCTGCCAGTTTTAACATAGTTGTAAAAATACACCGGTCCATCCAGTATAAACTATATGTGCATGTGTTACAATTTATTTTTTAAGGGTATACATATCTTTTGTGCTCAGTGGGGAAGTTTGTTGAATTTGTCAACACTCCCAGCTGATACCACAACTTGGTTGAAGAGAATTACACATTTTTGCTGCTCTGACAGTAAAGAGCTCTCTCTCCAGCTTCAGATTAAATCTCCTTTCCTCCAACCTTAAATTGTGACCATGTGTCCTCTTCAGGTACCTGAGATTAAACAAATTGCTACCGGCTTTATCATCACCATGTATTAACTTGTAGATAGCGATCATGTCTTCTCTTCTCAAAGGTAAATAAAGCTGGGTACACACAGACATATTTTTTGCACTGTTTGCCCAACAACTTTCCAACATGTCCCTTCAACAAAAGATGATCTAATGATGGATTGAATTGGATAAAAATTAAATCTATGTGTACCCAGTTTAAGTTTAATGTACTTAATTATTCCTTATAGCTTTCCAATTCTAGGAGATCCCTTTTAACAAATACATTAATTTAACACACCCTTAAAACATTCCACATATTTAGTATGCCATAGCAAGGAGTGCAACTTGTTGAAGTTGGCTTTTTTGAAATTTAGAGTTCTGGTGATACCCTAATGTCTTTCTTTTCAATAATTTACATTAAAAGTAGAAATAAAGTCAGAAAAGGCACCTCCTCCTAGCTTACCCATTTTGGTAGCACAGCCACATTCATCAGAACTCTGATGAAAGGGGTTTTGCACTTGAAACACATGAGCTCATTTCACTGGTGAGTCCAGTGGAGGTGGAGTATTCGGCTAATTATGCTGTCCAAAGAGTCCAGACCTTGGTATACTGGAGTGATGATGGTCATGCATATATTCCTGCTATGTTTGTGAGTAGTTTTATTTATTTTTTATTTACGTTGTAAATATAATAAATTATACTTCACAAGAAGGAGGTGCATTTCCTGGTTTTTGTTTTATATTCTTCAAGACCCCCTGGTTAAAATACAGAGGGCTGCCCCAGAGTGAAGTTTAGATGGAATTTTTAACAGCATGAGGACATCAGTGCCAGCATAATCTTTGCATTCCTTACATTAAAAGTAATTGCACTGCAGTCATTTTTGCCTACGTTGTCCCTAACTTGAAAGTCTGAAATTAGCTATGTATTATTAGAAATCACCAGATCTAGCTGAGTATTTTTTCTAGTTTAAGAACTGGCAAACCTTAGTTGAATGTGCAGTACCATTTGTCCAATCAATGTCTGGATTATTAATCACATAACAATAACATTAACCTATCTCCTCTTTCTTCTGGCTTGTAACATACTCTCTTAAAGAGGAACTTTACCCATATCTTTGAAATGACAACAAACACACCTATATAAATGTTTAGAAATGGCAATCTACAAATACATCCTTCTATATAATTGCATGCTTTGTATTCTTTGCATACCTTAATTATCTTTGCTTCCCCAGTGGTCATGTTAACTAAGGGCAGATTACTAGATCCCTCTTTGCTTCCTGGAACTCTGGCACAGTTGATTAGGACGTTTGACCATGCACAACATCACCGGGGAGGAAAATGCCATTCCTGAGATCTCAGGAGATCACAGATTAGATTTCCCAGCAATACACTGCTGATGTAATCTTCCCAGGATGCAACACTTTGGCACATACATCATTTGTGTCAAAACTGGACCAGGAAGTAGATGAACTCTATTTGTAAGTAAATTAATAACATGTCTGTTTAATTAATGTAGAATGATTTTAAATCAGCATGCAGAACTGCATGCTGATGGGATTTTTAGTGAAAGCAGACCTTTAAGTAATTTATTATTAGTATCACTTGTATGCAGCTGCAGCCATATAGACTTTGCTCCAACACTCATTTGTGATATTCTTTCTCACACTCCCTTTAGGATTGCTCTTGACATATACCTGTAGGCACACCCCCACCTCTTCTATCAACCCTGTTCCTCCTAAAGATATTGTAACTAATAGCAGTAGCAAACATGCTTGCTTATCCATTTTATTTGCCAGACTTTTAGCATTTATGTACACTCCTTTTCTTTTCTTTCACGTGTATTACAATTTGTAATTGCTAGAATTCCTGCATTGGATTTAAGTTATATTATTTCCCCACTGTCTGGTTTATGCCCTACCTTTTCAAAGCATAACAATAACTCTAGCCTTTCCTGATCCGAATCTCAACCATCCACCAAACTTACCACCTCCATCTATTTACTTAACATCGCAGAATAGGAATAAGATGCCAATATCAGCAGCAGCAGGGTTGAGCACATTTTTCCAAGTTTGATTTAAGGAGGGGATTTATTGAAACCAGTTTAAAATCTACTAAACATTGAACCTTACTAGGTCGTCTATGGGAGGCAAATCAAGTTAGTGAGTTCTACCTTTTTGGGATAATAGGCAAACTATTGTCAAAAACAAAGTTATGGCAAGCTGGGCACTGCCTTAGGGGACAGGTATCAATGCAACTTTTTTTTAACTTTACTGAACAGTGAGGAGCGGGCCTTTTCATGTGGCTATAAGAGCAACATTGAGAATACATAAATCCTTTATCCCGTTCACTGCCATAATCATTTTTCATTTTGCTCACATGCTAAACTACAATTTTTTATATGCAAATGCACTTACACCCCTCCCCCAACATTATATATTTTCTGAAAGCAGAGATACTTTAGAATAAAAGCAGATACACTGTAGGATAAAACAGAGACAGCTGCAATTTTTATGACACAAGTTCTTTGCCAGTATCTGAGAATGTAAAATTGCAGATTTCTACTTTCTCGTAAACGTAAAAAAAGAATACATAGAACATGTATCCTAAAACACTCCTCAAAACCTAGAAAAGGAAGCTTTACTGCCTCCTGGTTTATTCCTGCAGCTATTGAACTGTTGGGGAAAAGGCATCGGGGAAGCTAGTCCTGAATTGTTACATCCCAATAAATATGCCCGGTTGCATTATGTTGGTAATATCAGTTCAGGATTAGCTTTGCTGGAGCAGACGTTCTCTGCTAGCTGCCAGGAAGGTGACTGCTTCAGTATGGATGGTGGCAGGTGCATAAAATCAAATAACCTCACCCATGTTATTTTTGATTGCGCTCACCGAGTCTCCAGTCAAACACAGGGGATGCCTTAAAGACTCCTCTGATGTGGACTTTGATGGGACAAAACTCCATGTTTACCTGGATCTTGCATTTGAAACTTTGGTGCGCAGAAGGGCACTGCAACCTCCATTGCAAATGCTGTATGACACTCACATCATGTCCACTGAGGTTTTCCAGCATGTCTTATTGGCACTCACAATGACCACTTGGCAGTACTGAGGATCACAGAAGATGTTTTATCTGCTACATTTCTGCATGACACTAGAAATAACTCCCCTGGATCCACCCTGATGGTGAATTTAGTAAATTCTCTGACTCAATTCACCCTGATGGTCTGGAGCATTCTCTCCAGCTCCACGATGGTAGAAACCACTGCATCTCCCTTGGAAAAGATCTTCCTCTTGCTCTATCGCCAAGCCCTAATGTATGTTCTCCACTGGTGAGATTGTCCTAAGCTTACCTTATCTATATAGTAGAGTAGCACACATGGGATCCTGTACACTCTTTGTTTGACTTTCACTCCATTCTGTTTACAGCTTCTCTTTTACCCACCAGTACAGGGGTGATGGGGATCTGTACCTGTATTTTGGGATCCCAGGTCAGCAGGCTTTCTCTGTTTTTTCTACTGTTCTGAGGACTCTCCAGATGTTATCCCATGTGTTTTTGATATATTTTTTGGATACAACGTTGCTCACTGTTTTACAGTTGTTCATATGTTGTTATTGATTATTATAGATGTGTGATGTTATCACTAAAGTTCTTGTTTAATGTCCTGTGTTATATTGCTTAGGGGTATGTGGTAGAGGAGTTTTTTCCAGTTTTGTTGGGTAGTAGGAGTTCTACTTGGGAGGTCTTCCAACTTCTGTGCTCTGCCCCCCATCCCCACTAGGCCAGTATTCCCTGTGGACCACTCGTGGGGAGTGGCCTTAGCGCTTTTTGTTGGCACTTACTTTTTTGTTCATATATGTGGTTGTGTTTTCTGTCTAGATGCCCCCTCCTCTTGTGTTTTTCACTTCCTTATGTGTTTTCCCTTGTTGGTCCTATGTGTATGTTCTGGCTGTGGTCTAATGTTTTGCAGATTCCCATCCCTTCCTGTTATAAATGGCGACCCTTCATATTATCACGTATAACATGAGGGGTCTTAACACCCCTTCTAAGAAGCATCAGGTCTTAGCTGAACTACATCAGCATGCTGCAGATGTGGCCTTCGTACAGGAGGTAGGAGATACCTACCTGGTATTATTGTCCATCTCCCACCACAAGAGTGAAAGGCATTGCCATTTGTTTCAGGGGAGATAAACCCTTTCAGGTCTTCAACCCAGATAGCAAGGATAACTTGCTACAAACTTGTGGCAGGGTGATCATTGTAATTTTGTTAACTTGCTCCACATATTCCTGGCAAGTTGTAGACTTGCAGAACACTTGCGGCACAAGTTCTAGTTGACACTTGGCAAGTCTACATCAAGAGTCCTGCAGGTCTTAGCAAGAGCTCTGCAAGCTCGCTGGTCTGGAGACTTGCAATGCAGACTTGCTGTAATTGTGCAACAAAATTGTGAAGCTTGGCAAGTCTGCAATAGTTTAGCAAGTCATTTTCAAACTTGCAGCTCAATTGCTTGCTATCTGGGAAGTAACTGATAGACCTTGATGATAGATTTTTGTTTTTACAATGTACAGTATATAGTGATGAACACACATTTGCTAATGTCTATAGTCCAAACCATCTGCCTGCTACCTTTTTAAGAAGAGTGCTTGTCAAACGTAGGGATTTTTAGAGAGCACATTTGATTGTGACTGATGATTTTATCTTTTCTATGGACGCGCTACTAGACTCTTCCTTGGGCTTGGCACATAATCTGGCCTCCCACCTTAATACACTGTGCAGCGCACTCCACCAATCCAAATTGGTGGATGTCTGATGTGTATTACATCCTGGAGAGAGGGACTCTACTCAATATTCCCATGTTAATGATTCCTACTCAAGGTTGGACCCTATTTTTATAGACCTCTTCCTATTGGAGTCAGTCAGATCCTCTTGTATATTGCCAACAATTCTTCTCAGACCATGCCTTGGTTCTGTTGTCCTTATCATTTTCCAATACTCTTACTCAGTAATGCAATTGGAAGTTGAATGAATCTCTATTACATGACCCCACTGTGGACTGCAACTTGTTAGCTCTTTTTGAGACATATTTTGTAGACAAAAGTAGCGGGGATGTTTTGTTTGCCTCCTTCTGGGAAGCTCATAAATCATTCCTTTGGGTAAATTGATAGCCATAATTTCCCCACACACCTTACGATAATCGTACGATAATCGCGGGAAATCCCACGATCGTACGATTATCGTAAGGTGTGTGGAAGCCGTGCGACCTCTACTACTGTAAGGTCGCACAACTTTAAACTTACGAACATGTTTGCAAACCCGCCGAGCATCGTACGATGTTCGGCGGGTGTGTAGCATGTTCACGATCATCTTACGATCATCGCAAGTACGATCTGCCTATGCAAGATAGGCAGATAGTAAGTTTTTTTAAGTACCTTACAACCATCACAAGACAAAAGTCTTGCGATGCTTGTAAGGTGTGTGCCCAGCCTTAGGTTCCAAACATAAAAAGGAAAAGGACAGCCCTCATTTACCCATGGATATCTGATACTCACGGTTTGGAACAGATTCATAAATCTACCGGTGTCATAGCCATCCTGTCAGTCTTACTTTCGAACAGCTTAAAGGTTATTTGGAGTCTGACACTAAACGTGTTTTCAACATGGTCTCCCAAAAGTTTAATGAGTTTGGTAACAAGCCTGGGAAGCTTCTTGTGAGAGCACTGTGGTCCAAACAATGGCCTAGCTACATATCTAAAATTAAACCCAAATTGGATTCTCTTGTCCATACTACTACATAATTTGCAAATATGTTTTAGGACTATTACCATCATCATGTACGTGGCTCTTTTCCTGAAGAGCATTCTGCCATTTCGCAGGATAAGAGACACCTACCTTTAGAAAGCCGACTTACCCATTCCTTGGAATCTGAGATTACTTTAGGAGAGTTTAAGCAGGCCATTCAAACAGCCCTAGGTAATAGTCCTGGGCCAGATTATTTTATTGCATTGTATTATAAAGGTTTGCATGGTGTTCTGGCACCCTATTTCTGCAACTATATTAATTATATTGGTACTGGTTCCCCGAAGAGACCAGAATCTATTTTGGCCCATGTGACCATTCTAGCCAAGCCAAACAAGGACCATTCAAACTGCCCTAGCTATGACTCTATTTCCTTATTAAATGTCAACACTAAGTAATATATAAAAACATCTTAGTGACTTAAAGTTACATTAAACCCTCAGATTTTTTAACATAAACCAATACTTTAATGTGTGCCTTACTGTAATCCATGGTAGTTTCCCTTCTCTTTGCTGCTCTTCCTTTTAAATCCTCATGTCTTCTCATGCTTGGGGAGAACTTCCCTTTGCAGCTCAGGGCCTCTTCCTGTAGTGCTGGCTCAGGTTACAAACCTATACAAACCTATACACAGACACCATATATCCATTCCTGTGACAAGGCAGTCTGCTGCAAAACAGAAGTTCTGCCCAGCATGAGAACAGATACAGATTTAAAAGAAAGAGCAGCAAAGAGAAGGGAAACAACCATGGATTACAGTAAGGCACACATTACAGTATTGTTTTATGTTAAAAAATCTGAGGGTTTAATGTCACTTTAACTTCAGCTTTTATTGCCTAAGTGGGTGCATCCTGATCAGGTCAGGTTTGTTCCTGGTAGGGAGGCAAGGTATGGTGCTCTTAAAACTATTTAACTTATTCATATACAGTAGTATAGAAGAAGAAATCTTCAGTTCTACTCCTGTCCACTGATGCCGAAAAGGCATTTGACAGGGTTGACTGTGAATTCATGTTCTCCACTCTGTCTTTGCTATAAGTCCAAAGATGATATCCTGAATTACTGCAATATATTCTGCCTCAACTGCCAAGATCAGAATTAATGGCACCTTATGCCAAGCATTTCAGTTACAATGGCGTAGGACAGGGTTGTCCTCTTTAACTTTTTTTTTTTTTGAGAAAATATTTGATTGTTTTACATATTAAGGTACAACGGTGCACGCTATTTGTGTCCAATGAGGACACCAGGCATAGCAATGCATACAATAATACAGCATACAGCCATGCTTAAGATCTAAATAGAAAAATAACAAAAAATTAACAATAACAACCATTACTACAGGTCAGAAGGAATTGACCCCCTCGGGAAGCTTCCAATTACAGGTGGGGGAAAAAACGAAATTCCCTACAGTGCTCACCTGGCCAAAACCATCTGCTCATGTACTTAGTAGCTAGGGGCTCGTTCACCTCTTGTTTTTTGTTGTAGAACATCTCTTGCAGTGTGGCCTCCAGCCTCTACTGGGCCAACCAGATGACTCTAGCTCCAGTTTTATCTTAGGATCCCCATAAGGGCATCATGTCCCCCTCAGACTCTTGCTGCTCAGTCTAATGCTGAGTTTGTGCACTCCAACCAGCTATCCCATACTTTATGGAATTTGTTAGGGCTTCCCCTGTGGGCATATGTGTCTTTGTACAAAGGAAGATTATAATTTACCAACTTCTTCCAGAAGGACAAGTCAGGCGGGGCCGGCTTCTTCCAGTTCATGGCTATAGCCTTGCGGGCATAAAACAGGGTCAAACCTATCAACATGCGTTCCAGATCTGGTCAGAGCTACGTCCTCCACCAGGCCCAGAAGACACACCCTGGGTGATAGTGGCAGTGGCAAGGAGGTGACCCCAGAAATAAAGTCCACTATAGAGCCCCAGTAGGAGGAAATGAGGGGGCACTCCCAGAAAACGTGGAAGAAGTTCCCCTCCCGACATGTGCATCTCCAGCAGGCCGGAGAGATGGCTGTGTTCATTTTATGTAGACGGTGGGGCGTGTAATAGGCTCTATGAAGAATTTTGAATTGTACCATCCTATCCCTTATTGCTACCAATTGCTTAAACGGTTCGTCCCAAATGTCCTCCCAGTCCTCCTCATCCAGATCAGGGATGTCCCCCCTCCACTTGGATTGTAATGCTATTAGGTTGGAGGAAGTCAGGGTCTGCAGGGTGCTGTAAAGACAAGAGGCCGGTTTAACCAGTCCCTCCGTACTTGCAAGTGATTCCAGGGATGGACTTGCCTATGTTAATCCTACCTACCGGAAACTGAGAGCTGAAGGCGTGGGAGAGCTGTAGGTATTGGAATCCAAATTTGGATGGGATGGGGCGGCAGCTGGCTAGCTCGGTGAATGTCATCAGGGAGTTGGCCACTACTATATCCGATATTAATTTAATTTTACGCGTAGCAGGATCCGGAATTGTGTAAAAGTGGGGCAGTTGGGGGTTATTCCACAAGGCGGTGTCTGGAGAGATAACTGTAGCAGCCCCAGGACACCAGGCCAACCCCGTGCCCCAGGCCCTGATAGTAGTTTGCATGGATGGAGTGAGAGGGTAGGGGGCTCTCGGTCCTCTATATAGTAGGCCCTTCAGTGCCTCCACCGATTTCAGGATGGCCGCCTCCAACATCAGCCGAGAGCCACCAGTTGGCCGTGACCAGTTGGGTAGCCAGGAAGTATTTATGGAAGTCCGGGAGTGCCAAGCCTCCCTGGGTAGTGGGGCGCATAAGGGTCGTTAGTTTATACCTTGGGGGCTGAGTCCCCCACAGGAAGGAGGAGATAATTTGATTAATTTGATGAAAATATGGTTTAGTTAACCATACCGGAGAATTACGAAAAATGTATGTGAATTTGGGCAATATCTTCATTTTAACTAGGTTAATCCTCCCCAAGAGGGATAAAGGTAAGTTCGCCCACGCCTTCAGTCTCTGTCTCATATCACTTAGGAGCGGGAATATGTTAAGTTTAATAAAATCCTGAGGCAAGCCGGATATCACCACCCCCAAGTATCGAAACGAGTCCACCCAGGAAAGTTGCGTGACTGTTCTGGGTACAGATCCGGCCTCCGCATCAATTGGGAACAGTATTGACTTATGCCAGTTGACCCTGAGACCTGATACCTTCGAGAATGTAGTGAGGACCTCTAGTGCTCCTTGTAACGAGGGTCCCGGATCATTGAGAAACAAAAGCAGGTCGTCCGCGTAAGCCTCCGCAGCTTGTAGTTCGTCCGTGCGTGCTGAGTCCTCCTCCTTTTTTATTGCCTTCTGGAGGGACATGTAGTCTCCTCTCATACATGCCTTGAATCCATCCCACACAACCCCTGGCTCCACGGTCGAGGCATTCAGCTCCTAATATTGTGCAACAGAGGGAGGGATAGCCTCCAGTGACTTAGGATGGGAGATCCAGTGTGGAGCCAGTCGCCAAAGAGCTCTATCCCTTTTCTGACTGGTCCTGAGGGTTAGCCACATGGGACAATGATCTGATATTCCCCCTGGTAGGTACTCAACCTCTCCGATGTCAGACAAAGGAGCGCCACTGGCAAATGCTAGATCAATGCGAGATGCGGTCTTGTAAGATGCGGAGAAACAAGAGTAAGCCCTGGTTGAGGGATTCCTCCATCTCCACACCTCAGTAAGCCCCGCAGTCGACGCCCAATCACCCAAGTCGGAGAGGCCGGATCCCACAGAACCAGATCTATCCAAACCCGGGGCTAGCGTTGAATTAAAATCCCCCATAAACAATAATTTTGCCGGCCCTTGAGAAGAAATCTTATCCAACAATGCGTATAGTACCGTAGAGTTATAGGGCGGGGGTATGTAGACATTTACAATAATATATCTCTGCTGCCACATGATCAATACCACAATAACAAATTTCCCATTAGGGTCAGTGTGAATTTCTTCAATAGTGCATGGCAGAGACTTGTGGAGCAAGACCGAAACTCCTCTCGAGTATGCAGAGTGTGATGC
Source organism: Nanorana parkeri (assembly GCF_000935625.1). Classification (NCBI taxonomy): domain Eukaryota; kingdom Metazoa; phylum Chordata; class Amphibia; order Anura; family Dicroglossidae; genus Nanorana; species Nanorana parkeri. The sequence continues at coordinate 465,586 of NW_017307126.1, forward strand.
ATGGAACGACCGCTGTACCCATGGGCGCCTCAGAGCTAGCAACCTATTGCCCACTAAGTGGGTCTCTTGCAAAAGTAAAATATGTGGATTATGTTGTCTAACATACTTAAACATCAGTGCTCGCTTGAATTTAGAGTTGAGACCCCTGATATTCCAGGAGAGGAGTTTAATCTCCTCCACACTCCGCACACTCATAACGAAAAAAACAAACGTACCCGAGGCCACCTACACAGGCCCCATATTATATGTCCGCTCCCAGTAGCCATGTCATAGAAAAGCAATTGCAGTCTTAGCATGTGAGCCATCCACCTGTAGCAAGAAAAAACAACCAACCTGTAGTAAAAACAACCCTCTCAACCCCCAGCCCTCCCTGTTCCCACCCTGCCAGTCCAACACATAACCCCAACAGCTCACAGAGCAAAGCGTGTCAGGAGGCTTAGGATCCCCAAAAAAGTTGAACAAAACCAAAAAGTCACCAAAAACAAAACAGTCTGCTAGGGCAGTGTAGTATCCCGACTAGAACTTCTCCAAGTCCTCGACGTCCATGACATCTCCTGCTCCCAGTTCTGGGGTGCTGATTAAAGTGGGGCTAAGCAACTTGAAATGATGACAGTAGTCTTACCAGGGAGACGCCTTCTCCGGGTCAGGCGACCTTTAGATGTTGTCCGGCCAGGCAGCAGCCGCCGCCGGGGTATCAAAGAAGCGGGTGTTGGCGCCATCACTCACCCGCAGGCGACTGTGGTAGAGGAGGCCATATTGTAATCCTTTCTCCCGGAGCCTCTTACGGACATCTGTATAGGATCTGCGCCGTTGCTGTGTTTCAGCTGAGTAGTCAGGATGCTGTGAGATATGGGCATTTTCATATAATAACGCAGGGTGACCTCTAGCTGCAGCCAGAACCCGGTCTCTATCCCTGTAGTTTAGCAGGCGAATAAGGAACGGTCAGGCCGGAGCCCCCGGTTTTAGCGGCACGGGCGGAACTCGATGTGCCCTCTCTACCACAAAGGTCGGTGGTAAGTCACGGAGGTCCAGGAGCTTAACCAGGAAGGTTTCAGCAAATTCGGCCGGTGTTTTCCCCTTCCGCGCGTTCCGGGAGGCCCAGCACGCGGATGTTATTGCGGCGTAGCCGGTTTTCGGTATCTACTGCTTTGTCTTGTAGGCCCTGGAGCTGCCGTTGTAGCCGTTGTACCTCGTTCGAGTCCGCCCGTGTGGTCTCCTCCACCTGCGAAATCCGGGCCTCCGCCTCTCCCATGCGCGTTCGGAATTTATCCAGATCATGGCGCAGAAAGCTTACATCAGCGGAGAGGGAATCGATTTTGTTTGTGAGCGCCTCTTTACAGGATGTGATTGCCGCCAGGATGTCAGAGCTAGTAGGTGGGGGAGACGAATCCTCCGAGCCGCCGGGCTGTGTGCTCACCGACATCTTGCTGCACTCAGCCAACACAGCCAAGATGGCCGCCTCCGAGACTCCACGAGGCCTGTCTCCCGAGGAGCGAGTCGATCTGCTCTTATTGCGTTTCATGTAGCCCAGTTCTGAGGAGGCGATCTCAATCAGGAGGTGTTCCGGTTCGCCTGAACCCAGGTAGGTCTCGGAAAATCAGTACTAGGATAGTATCAGGATATTATATGGATCGGTGCTGTTCTGGCACACGTCTGCTCGGGATCACATGCTGGCCACGCCCCGTCCTCTTTAAATTTTACTGTTTGTTCTCACTTAGGAACAACTTTTAGCCAATATTCACCATAATCGTGATATTCAAGGTATTGCAACCCCTGTCAGTGAATACAAAGTACCAACTTATGCTGATGATATCATATTTTACGTTCACAGTCCTAGAATCTCTCTTCCTTCTTTCCCTCTCTCTTTAAATATTATCAGCTCTCTAATTTTAAGATTAACCTTGGCAAATCCAACATCTTAAATGTAATGGTTCCAAGGAAGGAACAGCTAAGCCCTTTTCCTTGTTAACTGAAGGGCTTGCATTACCTCATTATCACACTCACTCCTAAATTTGTGGATTTATACACGCATAATTATATACCATTACTAAATTTGGTTAAGTCAGTTGCTTCCTACTCCTTTTGCTCCTTGTCCTTGGTTGGCAGAATTCATGTGATCAAGATGATGATTCTTCCCCAAATTTTGTTCTTCTTTTAAATGCTCCCTATAGCGTTACCCTCCCAATGGGAGAACATAGCTGCATGCAGCTGCACACAGGCACCCGGACCTGCACGGATGTCTGGGAGCAGGTCTCTGCCTGAATGTTCACATCGTACAGATATGCATGCCCTTGTAAATTAACCCTAATCATCATCCATATAATGATGTCCTTGTGGTCACAATATAAACTAGGTAAAATTGTTGACAATTGCTCAATCATCAGATAGCCACACTACTCCACTCATAACCATGCTTGACCAATAAAGTAACAAAATAAGGCAGAACAGTTTTCAGGAGTCTTCTCCCCAGTTACAGTTGCCAAAATTGCAAACAGCCTGTAAATAAAGAAGAAAATGTTTGTTGGATTGAATGCCACCCTTACTTATTTTCCTCCTTTTTTTTGCTTCCTTCTGATTTTCCTTTATTAATGTTGCCCAAAGCCTTCATTACTGTTACCCACTAAATAGGTAATCCCTTCTCCACAGCCATACAGTGTTTGTCTCTTCCATTTAATCAGGCAACCCTTACAACCAGCTTCTCCACGTCTCCAATTCTTACTATTTTGACAAACGCAATGCTGTTTTTTGTAGTTAAACCACAGGAATTAAAATCTGTGTTCTAGACTTTTAAATGGTTCTACAACAAAATGTAGCTATAAAGAAATCTCACAGCACCTACAGCATATGCCTCTATACTATATAGAAGGAGCGTTTTTTTCATCGTTAAGATAATTATACTAAAGTATTGTTTCCCTTAATTGAACGTTGTTGCATTGTTGAAAAGACAGATAACCAAAATGCTTGTTTTCTATTAAAAAAGTATTCCCTTTTTACTGAACAATATGAAAATATAAAACTAAACTGAACAACATATATTCAGCAGAACTTTAGAATAAAGGTCAAATTCACATGAATGGATGTGACTTGAAAATGAACAATTGTATCAGCAATTTCTAGGTTGCAAATGCCGCCTTTTGATGTGCATGATGTAGAAACACACTCTGTGATTTGATGAGATGGCATTTCTTCTTAGAGCATATCAAATTTGAAGAATAACATTGAAAACAAAAAGCAGGTATTTGACTTGTGTCATTTAATCTGAAGGCGACCACAGAAAGTGGGCCAGTCACAAAGATTTCAGGTGAATGAAAATGGGAGCACTTTTGCCTTCTAATCAAATTCATAACTATTTTTCTTCATGTCTGAAATGTCTGTATGAACTTTAAAGGTGGCAGAAACTAAAAAAACTTTGAACTGTACAGTACTTGGCGTTTATATTGTATATCAGATATGGAAATATGGACATGCTCCATGGCTTTAATGTCATGTGTTTGAGCACATGCCTGGTTCAAAAGCAAAAGCTGCTAAATTAGAAAATAAATATAGACTAATTCCAAAGAAATTATTCTTCTATATGTTTTATGTAAAATCAGCCACATGAGACAAGTGATAAATTAACAAAGGTTACAGAGCTTTCACCAGTACAACAAATTGAATCACTGAGCCTGCTTTACTAATACTAGTAAAATAATAAGGCCAAGGATAAATTGCTACAGTATGCTTGCATTGCTGGCTCACATAAGCAGATTCATACATTCACATTGTATGGTAATATTCATTGTGTACAGTGCTTTTCTAATTTTAGATGAGCCTCCTGTTTTAATAAGGTACACTAAGGTTGTGTGTTTTATCATTTTTTCTAAGATTAAAAAAAAAAAAAAAATTAATGTAACAAGCATCTTAATTGCTCACTAATTAATAAAATTCACATGTTCCAAGCAATACAGGAGGTAAGAAAAAATACATACACAGTGTATGCTTGAGTATTTTTCACTGGTACCTCTTTTCCAGAAGCACACAACAAAATAATGGCTGTGCACCATGATAATCCTTGCACTGTATGCACTATAGATTTTACTGTTTTTTTACAGTGGCATTTAATGATAATAACACATACTTTATACACTTTGTTCCCACATAGTACAAACAACTGCGGTCAGATAGACCCCAAAACATATTTATTTTAAGTTTGCTAACCCTTAACTGATGTATGTTTGAACTCTGGAGGGAAAAAGGACATAGCAAAACATACTTGTTATTCAATTTACAGTAAAGATACAGTACAGTAAAGTACAGCAAAGATACAGTTTGGCTGTCCACATATGATTAGTGCCCTGTGCGCACACTATGCAACATCTTAAAAAGCAAACTAATAGCAAAAATCAAATCCTGCCTCTCTGCAACTCCATTCTCAAGGAGCATATTTGAGCAGCTTCATGGAACACAGATGTGGAAAGTGTGGAAGAGTGGATTTTTTCTTAAAACAATAGTTCACCTTTCTGACTATTTTTTTTACATTACATCCATTTTTAGGGTGTAACATAACACATTTATTACCTAGCCCCCACCCTCAAATTGTCCCTCACTTACCTAAATCATTGGGTGCTTTTCCCCTGCAGTCTTCTGTTTTAGGTTTAAATTCAATGTGGCTCTGCCTTCACAGTCATGCCATTCATTCACAGATCTATTCACAGGATCTTTAAATGGAAAGACTATGGGGTCTATTCACAAAGCTGCCGAAGGATCTGGAAGTTCCATCTGCTGCCATGGCAGAGGAACGTGTAGATCTCAATGGAGCACACGTACATTTACATCACCACATTTGTAGTCCATGAATTACTTCCATGGGAGCCCCATAAATGAAAGTCCATACCTCTGTACAGACCTGGGACCAGAGGAAAAGTCTGCAGGAGCCTTTGCACTACACACATGATCCACTGATTGCAGTTTTAATGCTTAGCAGGCTTCATTGTAAAACAATATTAAATGCACATTTTTATTTTATTATGTGAGTACATTTATTATTTTTTCCAAAAGGTGGACTATGACTTTAAGATTGTGAATTTCTTATTTAAAATGACTAACTGTCATATATTTGACCATACTCAAAGTGCTGTATCTGGTGTGAATACAATAAATGGAATGCATGTATCCTTAACATGTTGTTTCTATTTTCCTTACAGAAATATAAACTAATGATGCAATCATTTTCTAAAAGTTTTAAAAATCTTAATTGGCAAATTATGGTTAGCTAGAGTCCTCTAGAACAGGGATAGGCAACCGTGGAAAGGTGTATGTTTACCTGAACAACATGGAAGAGATAAAAAGTTACCAAAGTGCAGCAAACGTTTTTTATAGAGATACAAATAGATTAGATAACCTAGCAAGCCTACTATTAAAAAGTAAGTAGGGTTTTAAAAAGTTTGAGGTCTGTATTAAGTAATGCAGTGTTCAGAGGTCAGAAGTGAGCAGTGGCGGAACTACCGCCATAGCAACCCACGCGGCCGCTAGAGGGCCCGAGCAGAGGGGGGCCCGGTGAGGACGAGAACAAATAGTTCAATAATACCAATAGTTCTTCTGCCGTCTTCCACTCCATCGCTTGTACTACAGAGCAGCTGCGGGTGCTTGAATAAATCTGAGGAAATGGCACATAAAATGAACACTGCTGTCACCAATGAAGCTGGGGAAAAGGAGGGGGGGTAAATTATACACCTTTGCCCAGTTTCATTGGTGGCAGTGTTTAAAGTAGAGTGAAAGGTTATAAAATAACCCATCTTTGCCTCCCCACAGCTCTTATATTTGCTGCATACAGTTTCTAATAAATCTCAATGAAAATACTTATTTTAATCTTTATTTCAAGTGGTTTCATGACCACAAAGCTCTGTCAAATGTGCCTGTCAGCACAGCTCATAGTCAGTAACTCTTTCAGGGCCAACAATGCCTTATTGCTATGGACTCCGGTAGAATGACGTTACTGCTCTAAGGATTCCGCTTGAAAAAAAGATTGAAAAAATATTTTCATTGAGATTTATTAGAAACTGTTTGCAGCAAATATAAACGTTGTGGGGTGGCAACATTGGTGGGGGGTGTTCAATTTAATTTTTTTGGAAAGGGGGCCCCATAAAACTTTACACTGTACAGGGGTCACTAGTACTATATAATACAGAATGCAGGGAAATGAAGTAGTAACACACAGTGCACAGGTCAGGGGTAACTAACACACAGCTCTCCCCCACAAGCAAAAATATCCCCCAGTAAAAACAACTACCCACCTCCCCCTGTAAACCAAGACCTCAAACGCAGTCATGCTTGGCAGAGTGAAGGAAATTGTCCTAGGTATCCCATCAGGTATGTACATGACAGATAAGAGCAGAGGAGGAGCCTGGGACTTCCCTCTGCATTTACATTGCTTCTCTGATCTGAGGTCTTAGAGGTAACACGGATGGGTCAAGAGCTGTGAGCATGGCAGGGTTGGTCATGATTTACCTGTCACATGCCCATAATCAACAGGTAAATTGTGATCAACATGTTGCTGACCCTCTCCAGCATGCCAGACTGTTGAAGGTCATGCCAAATTGCACTGGATTTAGTCAGTGTATGATTTCGCTTAGAGTAGGCAAACTTGTAAATGTATAAAGCTCACTTAGCTCAATTTATGTTCAAATATTTCAGACAGACTATAAAATGCATCATGTCTTAATTAAACTGGAAAGCCTTGCAAAATTACTTACATAACAATTATAAAAATTAGCTAGCATAAAGCAAAGTATTTAAATGTACAAAATATTAATAATCAGATCACATCAACGTTGAGAAGAAATGCTAAAAGTAACACATGGGCCTGTGATTTTCTTTGAAATGTTGTTAAAATATATAATTAAATTCAAAGCAATAAATATGTACATCTTTAGCTGAGCCAAATGTCAGGCTATTCTAAATATGAAAACTGAGTGTGGCTGTGCATTAATTAAAATCACACTGCTAAGTTGTTGTTTTATTATACCAAAAATAAGATTTAAAAATAAAACAGTTATCGCATCAGTGACAACATTTCCTGTAAAGGCAATAAGGTGAGCATGCACTTTTGTGTATGTAGGGCACAGCAAAAGATTCCCAAGCATTTTATACTTACCTTCCCTTCATTTCCCCAGCTATTCCATTCGAAAGGAGAAGCAACCTTGTGTGTAAATCCCAGGTAGAGTTACATAGGACTGAAGGCTCTTTCCCCAGCCCACATGACAGTGGTGGGCCAGTCACCAAGCACCAGTGCTGTCACATGAGACAAGAAGAATGAGTCATGTGATATCCATTTCTGGAATCCTGGGTATTTCTCTTCGTTTAATATGATAAACTGAGTGGTGGCGACGTGAAAAGAAGGTAAGTATACCATGCTGAAACAGCAAAACACAGAGAATACAGAGATTTTTAAGCATGCTTGACTAGAGAACTAAATACAGGTAAGAAGATTTTAAGCAATGTTCATTGGTAAAACATATGGAAATAATACAAAGGCAAAGTTTGCCAAGAGTTCAGTTCTGTATAATACCCTATCCACTAGACATGTAAGTTTCATTTGGTTATGAATGGAAATTCGGATGACATTTCGTGAATTCAGACATTTGGATGCATCTGAGGCCGAAGGCATTCTAATCGGAATGTTCTTTTAACAACATTTCAGAGCATCTGAATTTCGTTTAAAATTAAACTAAATCGGACATGTGACACTGTCTGAAACTAGAAAACCCCGTCTGAAACTAGAATTAAATTTCAAGAGATCTGAATCCGTAGAATGAAACAAAACAAGGTTCGGACCCGAAACAACAAAAAATCTGAAACTAAACACATTTTTTTTCCAGCTCACATGTTTACTACCCTTTGGCTTTTTGAAGGATTATACAGTCTTTGGTCATTTAGAATGCCTAGCCATGCAAGTAACTCTGCTCATATCAAGTTCTCCATTTAATCACTTTTTGTGGAATGTTGCAAGCTAAACAGAACTACCAGCTCTATGCTAACGTCCTTGTAGATTAATAACATGGATTTGTATGGCCAAAGCAGCCCTTTATTTAACCATATAACAATTAACAATTACCAATCATAATAACCAGAATAACATACCAAGTAAATAACTATTGTTTATGAGAGGGGGTCTTTTGGGTGCTCATCTGCCAAAATAAGGCCTTTTCTAAATCTAACCCATGTCCTCAGCTGCACCTCCTCCCTCTCAAGGACAGTTCCAGAATTAACGATCTCCAACTTCCCCAGGGGCTGAGCCCACATAAACAACTGACACCAATGAGGATAGCACCATACCACCAGATGGCCCCCCATTTTTGCAATCGTCTCACATTTTACAGACCCCCAAAGAACCCCTAACCCTTCAAGCTGCTGTGAAAAAACTTTTATTCCAACTGCCGCAAGAGTAAATAAGGGAGGGTGGGACAAACTGTTTCCAGAAATGACTCCCAGCAGCCCCTGCAGTTCCTTCTCATGTAGCTTCTCCCTGCAACCTGACTCTCAACCTCCAGTCAGGTAAGAACTGCTAATTTCTCAATTTTGTAACCCCTTCCCCAGGGACAATTCCCCCCCCCCCCCCCAAATGTAGTCCCCCCCCCCCTTTTTTTCTGGCG
>NW_017307126.1:474230-478066 GCF_000935625.1 Nanorana parkeri
GCCATTCCCCCCCCCCCCCGAATATGTAGCCCCTCCACTCATTATCTCTGGGTCTGTTTTTTTATCCAAAGGTACTCAGTACACCAACATATTGAATAGAGCTATGAGTGCATTGTTTTTACGGCCACAGTTGTTCTGAGTCAGTAAAAAGTATGGAATTTGACGTAAATAGGATATTCATCCTGAGCTCTTTTTGAAAAGATTTGCTTGCAAGGTTAATCTCATGTGATTTAAGCAGAACTGGCATTGCACAAGAGCCCAGGAATCTTTTGCTACACCACTGGGAATGCTTGCAATTGCCTTTTCTTAACAATGGTTACAGTACAATTTACAATCAAAGACCCATAATAATTAATTATTGATGATAGGCAAAGTATAGGAAACCATAGCAACTAAAAAGCTTTCAAATGTGTTAGTTTGAAAATCAGAGATGCTAAAAATTGTATCCATTGTTATATACGCAAAGGTAGCCTCTCCCTAAGCTGACAATGTTTCTCTTTCTTCCTGTTAGACTACAACAGCCATTGTTGTATGCATTTTACCTACCATTACTATCATTGGTATTTATATAGCACCAGCAATTTACGCAGCACTTTACATAGTGTACATTCACATCAGTCGCTGCCCTCCAGGAGGTCACAATCTAAGGTCCCTATCTCACGTGCATAACTATAAAGGCCAATTTAGACAGGAGTCAATTAACCACCCAGCATGTCTTTGGAGTGTGGGAGGTAACTGGAGTACCCAGAAGAAACCCACAAAAGCACAGGCAGAACATGCAAACTCCTTGCAGATAGTGACCTGGCCAGGATTCGATCCAGGGACCCCCAGTACTGCAAGGCAGAAGCGTGAAGTATAATAAGGGACAACTTATTAAATAAAAAAATAAGAAAAAGACAAGCAAATAAAAACAGCATAATGGCTAAAGGGGCTCGTAATCCACAAATATATCAATTATTATATGTACTTCAGTATATGATTTGAGGGTATATTGTTAATTAACATAGTAGTAATATTATAACTACACAGAGGTGAAGAATTATAAGAGCACATGCATAGAATAAGGAGGTGAAAGCAAACATAACACCATGTTATAAAAACAGACCAAAATGCATTTTTTTCAGTTAAACCGGGAGAAGTGGAAGCTCTAAGTTGATACATTCACTCAATGTTAATATGTAACATATGTTTATTAAATATTATAACTATACAGTGGTGAATAATTATAAGAATACATGCATAGAATAAGGAGGTGAAAGCAACCATAACACCATGTTATAAAAACAGACCAAAATGCATTATTTCAGTTAAACCTGGAGAAGGGGTAGCTCTAAGTTGATACATTCACTCAATGTTAATGTGTAAGATACGTTTATAAAAATCGAGAGATGCACCGAAAATATGGCCACCAAAAATGGAACTTTGTGAAAATGCTGAAAGTAACATTTTTTGGCCGAAAATGCGGTGCATCTCTAGTTTCTCTCTTGCCCAATGGGTGCTTCTCTGTGTCCCCTCTGACACAAAGCAGTGCCCAGCGAGGAGGAGAGAAACTTTCAGGAGGGTGGGGAGGAGAGCGCCATCAGCGCTGTAACAGAAGGGTGAGCTCTCTTCCAGCACTGCACGTTTAGCCTCCCATGGCAGGTGAGTCCGGATGGAGAGCAGGTTACAAGCGCTCAACTGTTGGCTCAGTGTTTTTAAATAATTGAGGACATAGCATGCTTACTGTGTCCCCAATTATGAATGAATAGGAAGATCTCTACAATCGCTTCCTGTTCCTTCATGTTTGTGGAAATAGTAACTGATACTATCGCCTCAATTTATGAATGGACAGGAGCACTCAGTATAGAGGCTTCCTGTTTTCATTCATTCATTACAGGGGCTGCAGAAAAAGAGATGTAGGACTCTGTGTTCTCAATCTCTTTTTCTTTTTCAAAAGGGAAATATCAGGGGTTTGTTTAGAATCCTGATATTTCACCAAAGCCCCCAACAGTAAAGTAAAAAAATAATTAAAAAATTAAATATTACAAAAACAATTTTAAAAAGGTTAGAAAAACATTATTTTTGGTTTCAGCCTGCCAAATTTTTTATTTTCGGTTTATTTTCCACTTCAGTGCACCTCTATTAAAATCTCCACTCCTGGGATTGGGGGTGAATATAGTCTGAAATAATGAATGATAAACCATCTGTTTGATAATTATGATGCCATGTGAAGTGTCTCCCAAAAGGTGTTTGAAGATTCTTTTCCAAAGAGCTAATTGAAAATGGACACATGGATCTCCTATTGCGCTAGATAATGATTAGGGACCAATTTGTTCCATATTGAATTGCCCTTTTTAAATGTAATTCAGGGCATTGCCCACTAATTTAGTAACATCCTTATTTTTTTTACAGAATATGCCAATGTATGTTTCAAAATGTTTTTAAACTGAAAAGCTTGATTACTAAACTGCGTAATCAGCATTTTTTTTACATTATAAGGTTGATTATCTTGATATAATAACACATCTCTAGAACCAGAAGCGTAACTAGAAACGTCAGGGCCCCAGTGAAAGAAACCATGAAAGGCCCCCTCTACAGCCAACTACCGCGTGAGGGAGCTTTGGAGCATTAGCCTGCTTCATGCTGGGAGCTGTAGTCCCAGGTGGCAGAACACTGGGGCCTGGTCGCACATGCTGCAACCCTAGTAGTTCCACCAGTGTCTAGGAGTGTTCACAGCTTGTAAGCTTGATTTAAAACATTCTTACTATATCCACATTAATTCTGAAACCTCCAGCTCCTCCAGCTCAAAGTAATTATATCAAGTACATTTTTGTTTTACCAATCAGTATTGTCCTATCAGGATAATTTGAATCAGCAGCTTTGGATGAGAGGTATTAGCATGCAAAATAGTGTTGCCTGCAGTTGATTTCTACAAAATGTGGTCCCTACTGCATCATCTTCATTTAAAAAAATCCTAAGATCTGGCATGTGGCTTGGACATGCAGAGTAAGGTCTCGTTCACACCTAGGCGTATTGCATATGCACGTCTGTCGCGCGTTTTTTACCCGCGATCAGCTGTACAGATGACTGTGTATCAGTAATGAATGTACTGATGACAGTGCCCTTACACAGAGTAAATGTTAGAACTGAACCTTGTCCAAGTCCCAATGTACCTGGGTACCTAACCAACTGGACAGTGGTCTGATCTTCAGCTAGCCATCGGTGGGCCCCAATGTGAGTAATGATGAACTGAGTGTTAGGTATGATAAAAATGCATAGGCCAGAGGCCTCTCACGTCCAGGAGGGAACTGCACATCCAGGAGTTTCCACACTGTTAGTAGATGTCTTTCAGGAGAAGATCAGCTTACTTGGTAGAAAAAGGTCAACAGGCTCTACAGGTAGGAGATGACCCACTTATCCAACGTGATGTCTGCTTGTCACTGCCAAACTACCATCCATGATCGCGGCACAGCGGTCTCAGATGTCTCTCTGGTCGGCTCGCTCGATCACCTCACAGGCTGTCACGATCCACTCGCCTTTCTCTGCCCATTAGCAGGGCAAACAGGGACACAGGATACAGACAGAGCAGCCCTGTGGTCCACAGCAGCCACACACGAGTCCTGTTTCCTTGACCTCCACCAGGGGACTGAATCCAGTTGTCCCCCTGCAGCCAGAGTGCGCTCCCTTCTCTTCTCACATCATTCTGGGATATGTAGTCCTCAGTCGTCAATCCTGCTAGCATCTTCCTAGGCAAAGAACTCATGTTCCACAAGTCTCTGCTAGCAGAAGCCCTGTTCAGCTGCAACATCAGGTTTCACTTAAAGGGGCCAGTTCCACAACAATGCTATATATATATA
>NW_017307126.1:478170-508078 GCF_000935625.1 Nanorana parkeri
ACACACACACACACACACACACACACACACACACACAGGTAGCCCTCAATTTACGCTGGGGTTAGGTTCCTGAGGGAATGGTTGTAAATAGAAGCAGGTGTAAATTGAAACCCAGTATATAATGTAAGTCACTGGGAAGCAAGGGGTTCTATGTTCCAGACCTTTCTCAAAATGGACATAAGTAATAAATACAGGTACATTATATTTAAAGCTGCGGCATGAGCTCAAACAAGGAGCTTTAAATAAAATGTACCTGTATTATGTTACTTATATCAGTTTATGTAAATGGAACCAGGGCTGGTGCAAGGATTTTTGCCTACACAGGCGAAGTTGCATTTTTCACCCCCCCCCCCACCAGCTCGTTTGCGGCTATTACTAAAGCCGCAAACGTGCGGAATTCATAAAAAAAATTGCGCTTGGACTATTTTGCGTACTGCGTGGCCGCTGTGCACAGTGTCGGAAGGGCTGTGCGTGATCTCGGGAAGGCTGTGCGTGGTCTCAGAAAGGCTGTGCGCGGTCTTGGGAAAGCTGTGCGCGGTCTTTGAAAGGTTGTGCGTGGTCTCGGGAGGGATGTGCGCGGTCTCGGGAGGGATGTGCGCGGTCTCAGGAGGGATGGGCGGTGGTGTGTTGCAATATTGAAAAAATTGTGTATGCAGTGGCAACTCAGTGGAACGCAGGGTATTGCGTTAGTACGCATCGCATTGTGGATGATTGCACTGCATGCAGGATAAATTTAGCATTTGTGTGGGCATTGAGCTATGGAAATTTTGTTTCAACCTTTTATAATAAGTGTATGTGTGCTTTATTTAGTTGTATAGTTATATACAGTATGTATGAATGCTAAATAACACTGTGGATGGAGGACTTACTATGAGCAGCTTCACACACTGCACATAAGAAGGATCACAGCTACATAAACAGACCAGCCTCAGCTACTTCAAAGTCAGCGCATCACAGAACAGGGGGTGGGGGCAGGGCGGACATCACACCGGCCGATGTAACATACCACTGCACCTATATATCTTAGCCTGTCGTCGTCGTCTGCTGATTTGTCCGCCTCCCAAGCAGCGCTCTCAGGCGGCTGCTTAACCTGCTTGTACACTTACGCCAGCCCTGCTTGGAACCTAACTTCCTCACTTTCCACGGACTTACATTATTTACTGGGTTTCAGTTTACACCAGTTACTATTTGGAACCATTCCTTGTTTTGAAAGAGACCTAGGATTAATTCCCTCACTTCCCATTGACATACATTATATATTTGGTTTTAATTTACAATACTCCCAGAAAAGGGTGCTATTTTGAATCATTGCAAATTGAACAATTGTAAACCGAGGGCCACCTGTATATATATTAGGGATGTACCGATACTGTTTTTTTGGTATCGAGTACGAGTACCAACATTTTTTTTCAGTACTCGCCAATAGATAGTTGCACAGTTAGGTTGAAAAAAAGGCACAAGTCCATCGAGAATAGACAGCCCTCTTCTGAAACTGAGGCTAATTTAGAGTTTGCAGAACTTAACACTCATAGAGAAAACTTCAGTATGGAGCAGAGAAAAGACCCTACTCTTGTGAGGGACTGGGAAAATGGTATAATGATTAACAGTGAACTTATTGAACCAGGAAATAGGCTCTTTTTTCCTTATTTCATTAGTAAAGATGACATGCTATATTGTGTGTATAAAAAGAACAATTCAATTATTGAGCAATTAGTGGTCCCCAAGCCGTACAAAAAGGTGGTACTGGAACTTGCCCATGGGCACCTATTGGGGGGAAACTTAAGTACTGAGAAAACCACTGAAAGGGTTTTAAAGAGGTTGTACTGGCCTGGGGTACAAAAAAACATTAAAAACTATTGTAAATCTCATCCAACTTGTCAAATGTCTGCACCCCTACCTCATTTTCGGAGTCCCTTAGTACGCTTGCCAATAATTGAAGTGCCTTTTGAGAGAATTGCTATGGACCTTGTGGGCCCACTTCCCAAGTCTGCCTGAGGGCATCAGTATATTCTGGTCATTATGGATTATGGCACCCGTTACTCTGAGGCAATTCCTCTACGCTATGTATCTGCCAAGAATATAGACAAATAATTACTACAGGTGTTTAGCCGGGTCGCTGTCCCTAAGGAGCTTCTGCCGGATCAAGGCACCCCCTTTATGTCACGTTGTGTAAGTTGTTTAAGGTGACACAACTGCAAACTTCTGCATATCATCCTCAGACTGATGGCTTGGTAGAGCGATTTAATAAAACCTTAAAGAGTATGCTGAAAAAGGTTGTTAAGCATGGAAAAAACTGGGAATATTTACTTCCATACCTAATGTTTGCCATCAGGGAAGTTCCTCAGTCCTCTACAGGGTACTCTCCATTTGAATTACACTATGGGAGACACCCAAGGGGACTTTTGGACATAGCCAAAGAGACCTGGGAAAGGGGAGAAGACACCCCACAAAAGCATATTTCATAGATGCAGGACAGAATTACAGTGGTGATGACAATTGTTAAAAAACATTTAGCTCAATTACAGGCAGCCCAGCAGAGAATATATAACAGAGATGCCCGAGTCCACATTCTTTCACCTGGCAACAGGGTGCTGGTGTTAGTCCCTACTGTTGAGAGCAAGTTCCTTGCTAAGTGGCAGGGTCCCTTTGAAGTGATAGCGAGAGTGGGGGAAATAAATCATAAAATTCATCAAGCAGGGTAAAGAAAACCAGAACAAATATACCATGTAAACTTGCTAAAGCCCTGGAAATATAGAGTATCACTTGCTGCAGGGTCCATCCCAGTGGCCCACCAGCTGAATAATGAACCCCCTTAGGTTCCTGAAGTGAAAGTTGCTGAGATGTTGTCTAATTCACAAAGGCAGGAAGTCAGAGAGTTCTTAATAAAAAACAGAGAGAAATGTTCAGAGTTTCCTGGTCAGTCTTTGGTAATACAACATGACATTGTTACTGAACCAGGTGCCCCGGTTAAACTTAAGCCCTACTGTATTCTTGAGGCAAGGAGGAAAGATGTCAGTGGATAGGTGTAAAAATGCTTGAGCTAGATGTAATGTAAGAGTCCAGTAGTGACTGGTCCAGTCCCATTGTCCTAGTCCCAAAGCCAGATGGGAGTTGGAGGTTTTGTAATGATTTTAGGAAGCTCAATTCAGTCACAAAGTTTGACACCTATCCTATGCCTGGGTAGACGAACTTATAGACAGACTGGGCACGGTTCATTATCTGACAGCTTTGGACTAGACAAAAGGAAATTGGCAAATTCCCAAGACAGAAAGCGCTAAGGAGAAGACCGCATTTGTAACCCCAGAGGGTTCATTTCGATATACAAAGATGCCTTTTCTGTTACAAAACGCAACTGCCACATTTCAGAAATATATGGACAAACTTTTGAGACCCCACCAACAGTATGCTGCATTATACTTAGATGATAGAGAGATGCATAGCACTAACTGGGAATCTAATTTGCCCAGTGTCCAGGCTGTCTTGGATACTCTCCATAGAGCAGGTTTCACTGCTAATGGAAAAAAAGTTCCCTTGGGTTAGAGGAAAACAAATACTTGGGTTACATTATTAGGCGTGGAGTCATAAAACCCCAGCTAAACAAAATAGAAGCCATTCAAGAGTGGCCACGTCCCACCAGCAAGAAACAAGTCAGAGCTTTCCTAGGGACAACTGGATACTACAGGAGGTTTATCCCAAACTTTGCAACTCTTGCAGCCCCATTGACAGACCTTACCAAAGGGAAGAATTTGGTGATGGTCAAATGGTCCCCAGATGCAGAAGAATCTTTCCAGGTCCTGAAGAGAGCTCTGTGTGCACAGCCTATCCTCTACTCGCCTGATTTTTCCAAGGACATTGTAGTCCAAACTGATGCATCTGTTGTTGGTCTTGGGACAGTTTTGCCACAGGTAATTAATGGTGAGGAACACCCTGTAGTGTACTTAAGGGAGACAAACTAGCGTCCTCCCGTTACCCTAAGCTCAGTATGTGCGGGATCCCTTGTGTGTTTCTGTGCTTTTAGGGAGGCTGGGCTTCCTCCTGACAAACCTGCACCCAATTTGGAATCTTCTGCCCCCATGTGCTCCAAGATGGAGACTCTCATAGTTTAGAGTTAGGACCGCACTATAAGAGGTGCCTTGGCAGTGCGGCTTTCACATTTTCTGCAGAAGATGTGTATCCAAACCTCTGTTATTATCCTTAGTGGTGAGACAAGTTGTTTTACATGCTGGTTTGTGAGTGTGCCATGATGCCTTTCTACTGTTTTACTGTTCAAAGCCCATTTCGTGTGCACCTTACTGTATAACTGGTAATTGTTGAGTGTGTTTGTGATTTGTTTTGCTTGACATTGGGTAAACATACACCAAACATGTCAAGCTTTAAAATTGTGCACATCCGCAAAATCTCAAGGAACTACCATACCCAAAATTGACCATAGGCCATGCTTTAAAAGCTTTTACCGCTCATCAGTTTAGTGTTATCAGTTATTAATGGCCCTAGAATTATTGTTCTCACTGCGACGTTCGCGGTGATATGTAATACGTGCGGCGTAATGGGCGCAATTGTCATTTTTGCACGTATGCGCACCCGATGCATGTTTGCACACATGTATGTATGTATGGGTGGGGACTTTTAAAAAATGCTGTTTTTTTTTATTCTTTTTCATGTGTGACTTTAATTTTTATTTTTTTTGCAACTTGAATTTTTTTTCTTTTTTTTTTTTCACTTAACGTTATTGTTATCACATAGGGGGCTAAGAAACCCCCATATGTGATAGCAAAGAGGACGTGACAGGTCCTCTTTATGGAGATATCAGGGGTCTCTAAGACCCCTAATATCACCTAGGGACCCCCAAAGAAGCAGATGAAGCAGAGAACACAAGATTCCGGAAGTGATGTAATATACATCACTTCTGCATTCTGACACCGGAGAGGGGATGGAGGGAGATCGCGTACCAATCGGGACCAGCGGAGGGGGGGCTGCATGGCTGCACGATCTGACGCGGAACACCGGACAGGGAAGGCACACGATCGGCACCTTATACAAGCAATCTGTCGGCTTTATAGCCGGTGGATCACTTTTATGTAAACAAGCATCCATGCCTGTTTTTAAATTTGGGCAGTTTCCTGCTCGCGCGTGAGTGGGCGGGGCCAACAGGCCGTCTTTAGAAGGCCTGTCACATACAGGAAGGTGATTAAAGGCATTGTTGGTAATTGGCTGTTATGAGTGTGAACAGACCCAAGTTTGCCATATTTTCAAACTGTGAATTACTTGGGTTCAAGCTAAATCTATTAACATTTTGAAGCTCATCCCTAATCAGGACTATGAATGTTTCAAGTTTACTGTGCAGTGGATAGCAGTAAGTCTATAAAATGTATTCTTTCCTCTGTGAACTGTTTTGGTACTTGTAATTGTGTGAGGAACCAATTTCTCAATGGTGCAGTTCCACATTTTAATATAATCTGCACATTATTTCCCTGCTGAAAAAAAGTTGCTGAATGATTCTGAATATACTAACCCCCACACACACATTGGTTGAAAGATACAAGATGTGCTTTGGAAAGACATGTTTAATTAGTGAGCAAACTTGACATTTTCAGTGTTTGAATAAGACAAGTCAGAAAGGCAAGCCAAACCAAAGGTTTAGCTTTTTTCAGTTATTTTCTTTTTTTAATCTTTGGACAGATTTAAACAAAAAGAAACCTTTAGAAAAAATGTTTTAAAAAAGTTTATAAATCACTGTTATCAGCTTTTGGATTCTTTTCTGTTTTATAGATTTTCCTGGGATACTTAATTAAAGAGTAAGAGACACATTTATAAGCACCCCTGGCTAGTGAATGTTAAAACATTTTAGGCATCATGCAGGGTCAAAATGTACTTCCTGGACTTGTGATTATTAAAGTCAAATTGTTTTCCCCCATTCCCAATCCTGCTGTAGGGACTTACCTTGAATGATAAAAATGTGTAAAACAATATTGTGCTGAGCTAATAATCATACACATCTAATTCAATGAAATATATATAAATACAATACATTCATGAGCCTTAAAGCAAATAAGGCATATAAAAGATCCACACATAAAAAAAGCAACAAAAACAAAAAGAGTCCCAAAAAAAACCAATGGTGATCGTGCAAGAAAATTCCTCAGATGATTCACAGCCAATCTGCATATAACTCTCAGGTAAGGATAATCACACAATGCAGACAGACCTTCACCTCCACATAGTGAGTGATGATGACAAGTGAATGCTCACCTGGGGAGGTAAACCCGCAGAGCTAGGTCAAATGCACGTTTTCCCTTCTTAATGGGGGAGGGAAGCCCATGCACAATAAAGGCGATAAGGTGTCCTCGGATGACAGGTACCAGCATAAATACAGGAGGAAAGAGAAAAAGGACAAGGACATTGTGCGCAACGTAAAAAAAATGCAATTTATTAAATAAAAAATGTGTACTCACAATGGTGCAAACAATACAGGCATTGAGTATTGCTGGATCCAACCAGCAAGGCAAGTGATGAAATGCCCGTTTAGCCGGCTCAGCTGAGTGCAGTGACATCAGAAGCTCTGCCCAACCTACGTTATGTCAAAACACGTGACTTTATCAGGGGTCTGGAGCTACTGATGTCTTGAAGTCTATTTATCAGAAAGGGATAATACCATAAAGGCAGTAAACCAGGCGCACTTCTCCTACCATATATATGGAAATAGCACCATCAGCAAAAACAACACAGACCAGAGCACAGAAGAAAGGGAATAACAATAGATAAAATTACATATAAAATACATTAAAAAATATTAAACCAACAACATAAAACATAATGGAGTGGCGTAATCACCAAATCCATATAAAATCATATACAAATAAATCCCATATGATAATATTCTAATAAGCTAGCAGAGGGCAGGAAACCAAAAATATATGTACATAAATCTCAAAAATAGTAATGATATATATAAAATATTAATTGCATATATAAAATACATAGAGGCATATAAAAGGAAACCTAGTGTGTGTAAAATAACAAGTATATGAAACCACTCCTACTCCTAAATATTTCAGGCATTAGATATAAAACAATTTAGGTCGAATTCTGCATTAAGTCCATGGGGCTTCAAAGAACCTGCTTTAAAAATCCATTGGGTTTCTTTTTTCGCTAACTGACGTTTCCAATTCCCCCTCTCCAGTGTCTTGACACCTTTTCTATTCCCCAGAACTGTAATAAACTCGGGGTTTTTTTAATGTACCTGCAGAAAGTGCTTAGAGACAGAGTGATCTTTATAACCTTGTTTGATGTTATAAACGTGTTCTTTAATTCTGGTGCCTAATTTTCTCATGGTGCGACCAATATATTGCAACCCACATGGACATTGTAAACCATAGATCACACCCTCTATGGTCACAGGATATGAAATCTCTAATGTCTACTTGAATGTTAGTAGCATTTAGTTGGAATGTTTTTTCCTGCGTTTCATATTATTGGG
This sequence comes from Nanorana parkeri, assembly GCF_000935625.1. Lineage (NCBI taxonomy): Eukaryota > Metazoa > Chordata > Amphibia > Anura > Dicroglossidae > Nanorana > Nanorana parkeri. The sequence goes on from NW_017307126.1 coordinate 485,648, forward strand.
AACATTTTTACATACATGGCAACGCCTACATGAATATAAACCAACTGCATCAAGGAAGGTTACAACACTTTTTGCTATAATATCCTTAATGGCACGGGCTTTCCTATAGACAAATTTCGGTTTGGGTGGTAATACTTTTCTTAATGCTTCATCAAATAATAAGACATACTCCCCTAGTCTATTCGTCGCAGAGCCTATACCATTGACTATAGAACGCCCTGGTGGTTTCTCTTGATTCTAATGGATCTTTGGAAGATAATAAATAATGGGAATCCGGCTTTGTACTGGTACCAGGTATTTGGCTTCTTTTTTTTTTAAATAGCCCTATTCGGCTTCCTTTCTTTATAAGAGAGGTAAGCTCTTTATGATATAACCTAGTGGGATCCTTTCTAAGCATCTCATAGGTATCTCCATCAGACAAATGATGGTGCATCTCTATGTGGTAATCACATTTATCTAGTATCACTGTGGCACCCCCTTTAACCGCTGGCCTGATTACTATGCCCTTCCTTTGCTCTAGTAACTTAATCCCTCTAGTGAAATGAAATGGTGTCTGTCTAGGTTTAGGGTGCAATTTCTCCATATCCTGTAATACCATATTCCTGAACACTTCTACATATTTATTCTTTACTATTAGAGGATTAAAAGTGGATTTATTAGCAAGCTTAGTGTGTACAAAACTGGTCGGTGTAATACTATTGGCATTCTTACATCGACCTGTCATGAAGTACAGGTGAAACTCGAATAATTAGAATATCGTGCAAAAGTAATGGCAGTAAGTGCTGCAAAAAGGGCCCAAACCAAGTACTGAGTACATATGCATGCTTGTACTTTTCAGAGGTCCGATATTGTTCTATGTACAATCCTTGTTTTATTGATTGCATGTAATATTCTCATTTTCTGAGATTGTGGATTTGGGGTTCTTGGGGTTTTCATGAGCTGTAAGCCATAATCATCACAATTATGGCAAATCACGGCGTGAACTATCTTGCTTTGCATGTAATGAGTCTATCTCATATATTAGTTTCACCTTTTAAGTTGCATTAGTGAAATAAATGAACTTTGCACGATATTCTAATTATTCAAGTTTCACCTGTATTTCTTCAGATTTAATGTGAGTGTGCATTTGTGCACAGAAATAAAAGCCTCAAATGTATTTAGGTTTTTTGTAGGAACCTATTTTAAACCTTTATATAAAAGCAATAATTCTTCTGAACTTGGGGCGGGCACATGCAGAGTTCAGATGTTCGGCCAGGAGACGAGGAGAAACACAAGGTAAGTCTATGGAGCAGCGTGCACCCGCACAGACTCCGTGGTACATGAGAGAAGAGGAGGACAAGAGGAGTCAGCTCTGGATCAGAGACCGGCAGCAGCGCTGGAAGGACATCTGAAAACGACTAGAAAGAAGAAGATCAGATTAAGAGACATCATTTAAGGTAAGTCTAAACACTAACATTGGTGGGAGGGAAACAAAATATACTTTAATATCACTTGAATTACAGAGTCAAATGAAAATTTACTCCATTAGACCGGCTCACTAGGAATCTTGAAAATATGCCAAACTTCACAATAAGTGTTATAAATCCAGGCAGGGATTTGCTTGGAATATGCTAGTGGCATCAGTATAGAGTGATATCTCTCTCCTCTGCTTTCGCCATCTTGAAGTGTAGTTACACTTTTGCAGCAAAATAGGGATAACACATATTTCATATTTGGAAGGCTTGTGTGTTGCGCTCGGTTCAAAATCTATTTGGTTTGTCCGTGATATATCATCAAAACAATAGTTTATATAAGTCGATGTGGTGAAAGGTGATAATACAATTAAATGAACACAATCTATATAAAAACTAATGTGTATATACTAAATGTGGATATGTGATCACAAATGCTAATAAATAAAGTATGTGAAAAAACTGAGTGATGGCTTTTAAGCGGAAGTGACTTGAAAAGTATCAAAAAGTGCTAAATAGCCGTGTCTAGTACAAACTGTGAACCCAAAGGCGCACAGTGAAATTGGTGCAAAAAAATGGATTGTGGACTGCCGTCTAAGTGAAATCTACCTATGAATTATTGTGCCAGACAATAAAACAGTGAGATGGTGATCTAGAGCGGAACTACAAGTTGTCCATCATATTTGAAAGATGTAATCATATACAAGCAATCTGCGGTAGTGGAGCGGAGCCACTCAAGGTGAAAGATGAATAAATCCTTAACTCAAAAGGAAAAAATATGTTTTTCGACAAAAAACGATAAACGATAAAACGATAAATGATAATGGGAAACAACAAATCGATGTCAGTGGAGCGGAGCCACTCAAACCATAACCGTTCTAAACGGGAGGCATAAAAAGAAAAAATGTATATGGATTACAAACAGAGTCTCATCTATAGTCTACTTCTCTGTTATTGGAAATGTTAGTTGGATTCAGGAAAGCAAAAATAGTAACAGTAGTGAGGCTGCAGTCTGAATGTTTCTATGCTCCGGCACGGAGCTGCTGCAGTAAGTTGATGGTTGCTTCTCTTCCACAATTAACCAGTCATTCGCCGCTGTAGTGGCGGCTGAGCCAGCCCACCAGGTGAAATAGATAGCGGGATCAGACAGTATAATATAGAGGGAAGAAAAGGAGAAAAAGAATCCTAAGTGTAGTTGGTAAACAAATTTATTGAACGCAAGAAGGTTCACACTTACAGGATATTAGATGGTTCAAAACATTTAAGTGTAAAGGACACTCAACTAGTAGAATCACCGGATACGTAGGAGAGGAATCCCTTTAAAGTATTATCACCTTTCACCACATCGACTTATATAAACTATTGTTTTGATGATATATCACGGACAAACCAAATAGATTTTGAACCGAGCGCAACACACAAGCCTTCCATTTTACATCTATACATACATTGTTGCGGCTGGTGCCGACATACCTACTTCCAGCGCAAACTATTTTGTTTAATACATATTTCATATTTGTTATATGTTTCCATTTACATAGCATAACATAACATAAATGAACAAATACATTAATAAATTAAGTATTTAATCTGCTGCATACATTTTTTAATGCTTTATACTTGCTTAAAATCCACCCTAGCCTCCCCCCTAAGGAATGTTAAGGAGGGAGGTGTGTAAAGTTATTATGTAGGTAGTTTATCTAATTAACCCGGTCTGTACTGTGCTGGCAGATTTCATTATCAGTTGGGAACTAGATTTGATCACTGCCTGTCCTAAAAAGGGTTAAAGCCTTTGAGGCATTGTGTGTTAATGAGAGAAAGTTCAGTCTGACCCTCAGTCAGCTTGGAATGTGCACAAAGGCCTTCACCAAAGAAACAGCTACAAAGTAAGAAATATATTTGTAAAAATTATTTTGGGGTATGCTGTGTAAATAGGAACACAAAACAGACAGTGTCTTTTTTTTCTCAAAATTAACTGAAAAGTGGAATTACACTTTAAGTTTCTCTGTTTGAAGAAGTCGGTTCATTGGCAACTGCAAAGAGGAGTTGAAAGAGAGGGCATCCTGGTCTAGTGCCTCTAGAGATTAGAGTGCTTCTGAAACACAGCTATTCTAATACAGACAAGCATAGGTATATATAGTACATTAAACCATTTAATCAACTATGTGCCAAAATCTGAATAGTACCTGCACAATATGTGGCCACTAAGGATTAGCAAATTGAACAAAGTGCTTTTTCATTTTTTTCTCGCCTTTTTCAATGACAATTTGCAATTTTATTTTAAATAGGGGGCATAGGTAGCTTAGCACTGCTATGGTTGACTTTTTGGAATCTGGATCTCTACTTTACAATAAGGAGGCCCCCAGATATCCCACCTTCCCTCATTTGGGAATGAGTAAGGGGTACACAGTATCCCTTGTTATTCATTCACACAAATAAACTAAATAGTAAGTAAAAACACCCACATCTAAGAAAAAGTCCTTTATTAAAAAACAAAATAGCCAATGTGCCCATATGTAAATCCAACATCAATCACATTGTCCAGCAATTTATACATGCAGTTGCAATGTTAGGGTGTGGGCAGCTAGAAAATTAATAGGTAGAATCAGAAGCTTCCCAATGCCTGGTTTCATCCGTTGTGACATCATCCATTGGGACGTCATCACACATGAGTGTGACATCATTACGCACACGCGTGATGCCATTATGCATGTGCACAATTACATCATACACACTTAACTGCCGGCAGCCATCTTGGTGATGAATGCTAGCAAAGAATGGAGCATTTATCCGGTGGGATAAGGTATGCAGAAACAACTGAAAACTGTTCAGCACGGAGCCTTAATTCAGCCTGTAACCATGTTGAATTCTAGAATTTCTCTGCAGTTGCCATGCTGGATTGTAGCATTTCCCTAGGAGTGATTAATTTCCTTCTAAATGGCAAATAAAGTTTATTCCAATATAACAGGTTCTCTCAGTCACAGTTCCACCAGGTCTTGAAGCCCTGTTTGCCGTTTATGTAGTTTTAAGTGCACTGAAGTGTGGTCTCCCCTAGCATTATTTTGCATACCAGTTCAATGAGGAAGGAGATTACTGGAGAGAACAAACATATCTATCCTGGAGAGATTTGCATATGATGAGTGACAAGAGAATGTCTTTGCAGAAGGATTGTTCAACTTCAATACATCTCCCAAATTATGTCCACCAATCAATGAAAGAAAAGCCATAGCTGCTCCGGTCTCTCCATCCGCAGGGACGGCCGCTCTGCATTCCACAGGGGAACGCGGAAGCCGCTCGACTTCCTGATTGTGAGGGAAGCCACTTGTTCCGGCCGGCGGCTCCTCCCACGTCCTCGGGCTATTTAAAGCCCCAGCTGAAGCAGCATGGCGTTCCACAATTGGAGTCAGAATGCCTGCTGCCTCCTGCCACCTGAAACAAGCCTCCAGCTACCCCCAGGACTGCCTGAATCGGATCTCCTCTTCCTCAGCCTGTGGACCTGCACCTTGAACCCCTAATTGGACTCAAACCTCAAGTACAGCTCCTGTTGGAGTCTTAAACTGACACTCTGCTCTACAAGCCTTGTGTTTATTACAGACTGTCTTATCATTACCAAACAAGTGTTGCTCTTGGGGGAACCCTGCTGGCATACCTTTATATACGTGGCACACCGCTCCCTAATAACGCTCATCTGCTACCCTTTCAGTTTACTCCGTGTGACGTTAGGCTATGAAGCAATAGCTCTCCCTCAATACTTTGTTTCTTTATGGCTGTGATGCTAGAGTTTCAAACTCCCTGCTAAGATTGGGAGTGACGCCTGAGACTCAAGCCTGAGAAGCCGTCTCCACTCTCCACCCTACTACTCACCCTCCGCAGTTGCGATCCACTCCGTTGCACCTACAGCAAGCGTGACAACCCCCAAATCTATGAGTCATTTACGGCTCCAGCAATAAAGAAGTACCTCTTTGCAATCTTGCATACCTTTTAATATGACCCTCTCTAGCAGGGCCACTTTGAAGTGGGAGACACAAAAAAGATTAACCAGGGTACAAATGTATATTTTAACTTTTATATTAATTGTTAGGACAATGTAATAACCATTGCTACCCATTCTGATATCCCTCATTTACACAAGAAGACATTTAGAGAACAAAACAAAAACTGTTGAAAAGGAAGTAAAATGGAAAGCATAGTATGAAAACTACCATAATAAGGATCTTACTTGTGCTGGAAATAAGCCAAATTTTATATGTGTGAACTACCTTATTATGACAAGAATTAATCTTTAGAAAATGCAGTATTATTAGACCTGGGGTTCACAGAACTGGGTAATCTGGGGGATAGAGGGTCTGATAAGTGAAGGCAATGTCACAATGTCCGGGAATCCACACTGGTATTTACTGTTGGTCCCTGGTGCTTGGCTGTCAGCCTACGGTGTTTCGCAAGGCTGCAGCCAATCTGCACTCCTCCTGTCCTATTTAGCATTTGTTGTTCTGGGTTTGAGCAACACGTCTAATTTCTTCTGCTGGACCCCTGTGTTCTCTTGTGCTCATGTACCTTCCTGGATCCCTGCTTTTGCTAACTCTGCTGTCCCTGTGATTCCCTGTGTTCTAGTACTTTGATTCATGCGTTGGTTTGGCTCCCAGTGCTTCCCTGTATTCTTGTGCTCCCTGTTTTCCTCCAGTTTACCCTGTAACTTCTCAGTTGGATTTTCCCTCTTGTTTGTTTCTGGTGTCCCTGTTTTTTTGTAGTTCCCTGTTAGTTCCTGTGTGTTGGTCTCCTACCTTGTTTGTACGTTTTTCACCTTCATCTCTGTGTTCATTTACTGTGTTCCAGTACTTTTCACATTCCTCTGTGCATTCCTTGTGCACGGCTTTCGGTGCTGCAACTAGCCCTCTGAGTCTGTGCGGGTGCGTTAGATGGCTGCAACCTGGAAGGTGTCCTTCAGTGCAATTATTCTCACCATTGGAGGCTCTGTAGAAGACCCATCCCTTCTGGGACTCTGCACCTCTAGTGCATCCCCAATAATACATAGACTCTTAGTCCCTAAGTTTCCAGTGACTAGCATCCTAGGCATCACTCTAGCCTACGACTCTAAACCGTTCCACAAGACACACAGCTCACATGCCCTAGTGCCCTGGTCCCCAGATTGTTACAGGCAACATGATGACAATGTAATGCTGAAGGTTTCTTGAAAAAGAATGGGAATCTAAAAGATTTTGTGAGGGTGACAGGACACTGAACAGTTAAAATAGGAATGTTTTTCTTTTTTTTTTTTCTTAACCAAGTATTTATTGGGTTTTCAAAAATTAAACAATCAGCATTTTACACAGTATTCACCGGCCACAATAGGCCACATAAGCAATATAATGAATACAAATAGTTTTGAGGTTGTTCCACATATCCACAGGTCTCGTCCAGGTGCTCCCGTATGCAGTTCCCCCTCAACTCATTTGACCACATCACAGGCGGCTGAGGGTATTGATATCTAGATCGGGGTGGTTATGCTTTAGCCAAGGTTCCCAGATGCTGAGAAATTTGGAATGCGTATCATTAAGTACACTCGACAACCGTTCATTTATGAGAATATTATCTAGTCTATGGGTAAACTCCCGGTAAGGGATACATTGTTTTTTCCAGTGTCTCGCTAGGGTTAGTTTGGCAGCAATAAAAATTTGGTGTGCCAGTGCACGCTGGGATTTAGACAATTCAGGCACTGAAGCATGAAGCAGCGCCTGTGTCGGATTTTTAGCGATGGTCCTATCAAATAGAGTCGAGAGTAGACAGAATATTCTGGTCCAAAAAAATAGGAATGTTTTAGACCATCTAGGGAAATGCTTGTGTTGCTAGTTCATTTTTATGCTTACTGAAAAGGTCTGCAAATGCAACATGTTATCTCTGTTCCTTGTAATGTCATATGATCTATATATTGTAGGTTGCAAGGACATTCTAGCAGATAGAGGACAAAGGTGATCTCCTATTGGGCATGTATGAATAGAGTAGAAATCCTGCAATCATTACCGTTAGAAATCCAAGTTAATGTTGCCATAATTTCCTCCAACAACAATTAAATTGATCTTTTAACATAAATGTGGAACTTCTCTTCTTTGCATAAGAGGAATATGGATTCGTATCACTGAGGGTTTCACTATAGTGAATGAGTGTTTTGTTCCCCCATTGTTGTTCACCACCCTTTCCATTGATAATTCTTTTCTTTCACTGGTGTTCAGTATTAACATTTTTATGGTGCATTACTGTGTATTCTCCTTTTGTGATGGAATGCTGAGATTAGCGAAGCGGAGTCTGCATAACAAGAGATACGTATTATATTTCTCTTGTGGCTGCGCTATCCTTTTCTGGATACATATCTGATTTTATAAGAAGACATTGATTTATGCCTTGCTAGTGTGCTGGTACCGCTCATTGACAACTGCATTAGCAATGTCTCCGCAGATTAGCAATGTCTCCGCAGATAGTCTCAAACCTGTAAGAACAAGTAGAATGATCTTAATAGATACTGGTCATTCTGAGCAGTATTGAATAGGTTCCATGCTGGCTAAGATGGCGGATGCGCATACACATGGCTGATAGGGTAATGAACATGACTTAGCACATCATAGTCTTACGGCGCTAATTACCGCGCACGCGGTCCCTTTGTTTAATAAGGGTGCGCGCATTGCCGCCACCAGTATTAGTGAGTCATGTACATTTCTCTGCTCATTCACGTTGGTGCTCTCCCCTTTTCTGTTGTTACTTCCTGTGATGTAATTGTGCATGGAGGAAGTGGTAGGCTGTCGGGGCCGCCCCTTCCTGTTTGTTATCCCTGTTGCTCTATAAATAAACGGACGTCCTATGCTAGTGGGGACTTCCACATAGAAACTCCAGCTTGAAGCAGCATCTTGTCTGACTCTACCTGGCACTACAGAAGTACTTCCTTATACCGCTGTGGAGTTGGTTGCGCTTTGCGTACATTGATCCGAAAGTGTACCTTTTGAGCGCAGCAGAGATTTGTGCACACAGCCCAAGCAAAGTTTCCATAACAGTAGGAAAGTGAGGAGGAATCATAGAGTGGACATAGGAGCTGTCATTATCATCTTACAGAGTGGGAGAATGAAGAGACCACACTTATTTTATGTGTTGGTGGTGGCTGTGATTGGGTATAATAAACCACTTGAAAAGTACATCAAAACAAATGCATGTGACTTATGTGACAGAGCATCTCCAGTTAGGGCATAGTTGAAAGCAGAAACATATCAGGAAATAGCTAGAACCATGCCGCAATGTAAAGATAGCCATATTTGATAAATCCAAGATATCTGAAACATAAATGATTAAATGCTTCCTGTGATCCATTTAAAGCTGGGTAAGTATATATTATAACTTAAAGCAAGCATGAGTAAGAAACAGCATGGAACTGAGTAAGATTCAAATATACATATTTCAAATTATCCAATTGTCATCAAAAATGCATAGACCAGACTTGCAAATCCAGCATTTTTTTGCATTGGGGACAATCAAAACTGGATAAGCACTTGTAAAGCCATGCTTGTGAATTGAAACAAGCAACATGCAATTAAGCAAAATTCAGATAGACATAAGCCAAATCTTTGCCAATCTAATCTTGTAGCATACTGGCCCAGCATGCATTACCATTCAGAGCAGCATATCCAGCACCTAATGGTGTTCAAAGCTGTTAATAAATGTTGAGACATACCATTGAGGTCTCAATATGTTACAGTCCCAACCGCCATCTGCAAGTATAGTGGTTTGCAAGTAAAAAAAGATAAGAAAAGGTACTGAAAGTACGACGAGTATTAAAGCTATGATAGAGAGACCGTGTAGGACTTTCCGTTCAGCATGTGTTGCTTTTCCATATACTTAAAATGTCTCTGGATTATGTTATATACATCTTGGTGATGATTTATAAAGCACTTGCACAGTGTATAACAGTGAATAACTGTGCAAATGATGTTCACAGTGCCTTACCTCCACTAGATGGAGCCAAGGAGCATAGGAAATTCCTATGCTCCTTGGATTAATATAGCGGCATTAATGTACTAAATGCTGTCCAAACGTGTTATTATATTATTATGCAGGATTTATATCCAGTTTGCGCAGCGCCTAACAATATAAGAAGGACATTACAGTTACAATACAAATCAAGACAAAATGGTAAGGAGGGCCGGGCCTGTGAGAGCTTATAATCTAAATGGAAGGGGCAAATTAAACTCCAACTTTCAAAGTAAAACTCCAATCAATTGTTCACAATGTTTTTGGTACTTTGGGACTTTTAAAGCAGAAGTAAAGGGGCAAAATAAAAACATGACTGGGAGGTAGGGCTTTTTGGCAGAAGAGACATGCCCATTCACAGCATCCCTAAGCAGATGCACAGGAGTTTCATCATCAGTGGCAGACCAATTGCCAGAGAGGACTTCCCAGAACCCAGAAGTGTCAGTGGCTGTGTTGCACATATATGTATGTATATATAGTGTTATGGGGAAACTTTACATAAACGCCACGCCTAAGCTGGTCAAGGCTTATTCAAAATTTTTGGCAGCATTGACGACTGATGGCAATTCCTAATGCTCTGCTGCCACCTAGAGGTGGGAAAGTGAAATACATCATGCATCGGCTGTCATACAAGTCTTGAGGGGTACTGCCCACAGGTGGGCTGCCAATTTTTCTTATAAAAAAGCCGGTTGCTGAAAGTGAATTTGGGATTTCACAAATGGAACTTTGATTGAGAGAGAGAGAGGTGTCGGGGGGATTTCACCATGGAACTTTGATAAAGAGGGATTTCACTCTGACCAAGAGAGGACTTTTCAATGCAACTCACCATAAAACTTTGACCAAGGAGGACATAACAAAGAACAAAGGACTTTGAGAAATTGGAACCAGAAGCCATTTTCCTTAACTGACACAACATCCTGTTCGAAGAAGGAATTTGCAACTGGAAGCTAAGTACCTTTAGTGTTTCCTCTTAAAAAAACTATTCCATGTACTAGAATGGATAGTGTAATGGGTGCATGTGTACATAGGATTGTTTGTAGTAGACTGTATGTCTGTTTTTTTTTACTTTTTCCTGTAACTAAGTTTGTGCATATAGCATTTTTGTAAAGTATGTTAAATGCTACTGGGTCAGTTTCCTTAAATTTTACTGCAAGAACAGACAACAAATACAAATTTGTTTTGCCAAGCATTACATTTGGGCTCATCCTTGGGATAAGCTTTACATTTTGGGGGCTGGTGTTTGGAATTTGTAGTCCAAAACAAAACAGTGGCAGGGATTGCAGTGGCAGTGGACAACACTAAAGACCAAAGATCGATTTAACAGCATTGGAGAAGGACATACTTTTAAGGTGAGTGTGCCCTAATGTGTAAGTATGTTGTGCATACTTGCACATTGGGGCAAAAAAAATCAAAATGGTTTAGTTCCACTTTTAGGCACACACACATTGCCAACATTTTAAAAAACCTAACAAGCAAAACATTTTTATTGAAAAGTAGGTATGAGTTTTCACTCCTGTCATGTTTATATTGCTGTGTGTGCACTCATTGACATTTCTTCCAGGACAGGAAGTGGTGGGAACTCTCCCAACAGGGACACAGACTAGCAGGAAAAAAAGACAGATGTTTTAACCCTTCTGCAGATTGTCCAAAATTTAAAGTTTTGTCTAAAGTTGAACTTTTATATAATTTTAATGTTATAGTAATCAATAGCATGCCTAGCCTGTTTGACATATGAAGCAGATTATTTTTAACCCCCTTCCTGTACAATCAAAATATTTTTCAGTAATACTCGGGAAACAAATGGGCAGTCAATCATTATGTTGCCAACAAATGGGCAAAAGTGAAAATACATGGACAACAAATGGCAATCTTTACAATATGCAGGCAACAAACAAGCAATTGTGACAGTATTGGGCAAAAAATTGGAGGTTTATTCCAATTTTCCATGTCTTTATCCTTTCTACCTATTCTTTCATGCTAGAGTTCCCTGTAAAAAAATAATTTTTGAGTTTGTATCTAATACCAATTCAATGTAGACTATCCTTTTTAAATTGTTTTAGTCATCTGCCATCAGTTTAAAGTGTATGTAAAGCTTTTTTTTTATATAGAAGGGTTAAAGTCAGGTTGTTAATGTTGTCTCTGCTGGAGAGTTTCACTCTCCCAATTTGTCCTGGTGACCATTGTCTAGTACTAAGAGCATTGGCATATCCAACGTTTCGGAGTTGTCATAGGTACAGGAGTGAGAAGAAATCAGCCAATGGGGAAGCCTGTTCTAGTGAGAACTGGGATCCCCTCTATTTGATACTACAGTGTCTTTGGGACAGAAAAAAATGGACAGTTTTCAACATTTCCCACTCTATCCAAAATGTTTTACATTTTTTAGCTTTACATACAGTTTAACTTTTATCACCATTTATGACAGATTGATTAAAAAAATAGAACTATCTTTCTGACAATCTGAAAATAAATGACTGTTAAAAACAAGCCATGTTTTAATTGTGTGCTATAAAAAAATACAAAATCAACTTCTACTAGTGACAAAACATTGTCATTGTTTAAATATTAGTAAAATACTCTAATTCCTCATCATGTGCAAGATAATGTTACATACTGTAGAATATATTGTCTTTCTTTGTAATATATGTACATTGTTATTATTTTTAAATCTTTTAGATACCTATATGGTATTGATTTGCGCAGTCTGGTATGAGAACTTTTAGCATGGATATCTTTGATTACAAAGGACTTTTGATATAGATGCATTTTTTTGTGAAACATCTACTGTACTATGGGAAATATTGTGTTAGAGAGTTGCTTCTTTCATTTGAAACATCTTTTGACCAAGGAAATCAAAGTTTGTTGAGATGTTGTTTTATCAGAAAAACAAGGAGCAGAAGAAATTATATTTTTCAGAGATTAAGGTGGCAACATTCTTTGAATAATGATGGTAATTAGGACTCATGAGAAATTAGTGAACTGGAGTAATCGCTCCTTTTCTGTAGTTTTACTGTATTACAGAGCATTATAGAAAAGAAGAAGACTAAACAGAAACAAATATTATAATAAAACATCAAGCAGCGCCTTTTCTAAATTTAAAGGGATACAAAAATGTATATCATATATACTGTGTGTATATATATATATATATATATATTGCTGTCTGGCCACATCCACCTCCCCTCCCCATCTCCAGTGAACAGATGACCCAGCTAGCAGGGAGGCAGGCAGCCTTTGATCTCCAGCTGCGCTGGCCAGGAGACCAAAGGCCTGCAAAATGCTATACAGTCCCCACTAGCTGTCAACTGCCCTGTCCCCATCACCAGGGGACACATGTTCCCCATCCCAGCAGAGCAGCCAGCAGCTTTTGATCTCTGGCTGCACCAGCCAGAAGCCACACACACAAGGCTATGTGTCTACACCCAAGCGTGGGGCCCCTTATTCCTGCCACTAGTAGCCCCCCAGTAACAAAGGCTGTGATCTCCATGATCACACGGCCATCACGGGGCAAAGCTGGTTGCTTAGCTACCAGCCTGCGTCTGCCTCTGTCTCTCCCCTCTCCTGTCTGAGCCTCTCACAGCCTCTTAAGGGCTGTGGAAGGGCTTGGCAGGCAGTTCCTCTCCATCCTGACTGATAGCAGAGCCTGGGCTAAGGAAGGGCTCTAGCTGTGTGCTTAAAGCGACCTCTACCGGGAAGAGAATGAATTGAGCCAATTTGCAAGTGTAAGTAATAACTCTTGCTGTGCCTAAACTGCTGCCCTGTGACCCTGAGGAGTTAACCCTTCTGTAGCTAAATTTCTGCCCTGTGACCTTGAGGATTTAACTCATGATGTTCCCCAACCTAAAACACTGCCCAGTGACCCTAAAGACCTAACCTTTACTGTACACAAACCGCTGCCCTATGACCATGATGATTGAAACACTTTCTGTGCCTAAACCACTGTGCTGTGACCCTAAGAATTTAACCCTTGCTGTGCCCAAACTGCTGACCTGTGACTTTGAGGACTTAACTTGTGCTGTACCAAAACCACTGTCCTGTGATCCTGTGATTTAACCCTGCTGTGCTGGACTACTGCCTGTTTGTTGACCCCTTAATAAAAAGAACCTATCGCCAAGGGTTCACAAAACTACAGGACATACATCAGAAGACATACATTAAAGTAAAGTGTAATACAACATATATTAGAGTTTACCACTGGAACTACGGTATAAGAATCTGTTCAACTTACATCCATGCCAACATGTGAAAAACACCAGTTCTTCAAATGACATGCTGCAGACAAGCTCTATGTGGTGTTAAAGAACATTGCAATTCCTGGGGAAAGTCAGACTTTATCCTGTAATAAATGTTTTAAATTTTGCATTATCCCTTGGCTTTCATAAAGCAGCAACACCCCTATCTGAATAAATACACTGGGGAACAATTTTTTATTTTCTGCTGCATGAGATTTTAAAATTCTAAATATACTTTCAATGCTGATTTCAAATATGAGATCGGTTTTCCTCAACACGTTCTCGTTTTCATGCAATTTGAAACTTGTGATTTTCAGAAAAAAAGGACACCCATTGCTATTTACACTAGGGATAGCTTGAGATCTATGCTTACATCTACCCTAACCTTAGACTAATTAGTCTAATTTTTTTTTACAAACATCAATATTCTTTATCTTTTTTGTTCATTTTGGATTATAGAGATGTATCTGATTTACTTGATTGTCTTGATAAAACAGCTTGTGAAGTCATTAAGTTCTTCATTCATATTTCATATCATTATCTACATAATCATAATCTCTCCATGATGCTTGATCCCTAGGTAAGTGGTTGAATAAATGTAACCACACTAGAAATATATATATATATATAGCTAAATAATTAATTTACATACTTAAACCCAAAGCTGTGAATCAATGATGAATTATAAATATATGTATTATGAATGGATATTGTTGATGAACAATGTATTAATTGTTATAGATGTCTGAGTCCTCTATAAACAAACCCTATTGCAAATAATCTTGCAAGTATTTATCACTTTTATCAAGACCTCGTGATGATGGAAAAGCGATCAAGGGTGATGGGACAACACTACGATGGCAGACAACTGCTGGAGCATCAAACGAGATTGCCCTGAGAAAGTCCACAAATGACACAGCTACAATAGCAAATTCCTGCTTGAATAGGACATATTTGAATTTTTCATCCCATCCTTATCAGTTGTTCTGAATCACCTATCATCCTTATGTCGAACTATATGTTAATTTAAAGTATAAAGCATTAGTGCATACTCATATTTGGCTATAATGGATAAATGTTTCAGATTTGACACGCGGTGATACATATTTTACTCCACACAAGTGATTTGTTTTTGCCTTTTGTAAAATGTAATGCCGATTGTGATACACGATTTTGTGACTACATAAAGAAAATCTTTGCCAAGATGGTTGCTTAAGCCTAATGTTAAGACTGCATGACCAGGGGGGCGGAGCTTGCCAATGGCCGCGGCTGGACGTGTCTGTCCTTAGCTCCACTGCAGAGAACCGGGCATCGTGCCAGAAGTGCTTCAGACAACCGATCTACCTCTCATCATGGGCTCTAAAAAGGGTAAGAAGTCCCAGGGCTCCAAACCGGACCGCTCGCGGAACCTGAGAGCCGCCATTAACAGCTTCTTTGCGGCCCCGGCGAACACACGAGCGGCCAGCTCCACAGGCCGCATGGCGACACCTCGTGGGGACTCCCCGGCCTCTCCAGACTCACCTTCCTCCTTGCCAGCGGATCTGTCCCCCGCACTGGCCGATCGGGAGGCCTCCTCTGATGAGGACTCAGTCCCAGGTGGCTCCGCGGACGGCATGCGGCACCTGCTGGACCATCTCCCCTCCAAGAGGGACATGGAGGCCCTGTTTGCACGCTTCAAACAGGTGCACAGGGCGGATGTGGCTGGCCTGCATGAGGCGATTAAGGGGGTCCATGGCCGGCTGGACACAGTGGATCAGCACGTGGACGCACACTGCACAGCCATCACAGCCCTACAAACGACAGCTGTGACACCTACGATCCCTCCTGGATCTAAGCTCCCTTAAATATAGGGAGTCTTTGCGCAGATTCTTGTATGAGCATGGATATAAGTGCGGGAGACTGTTGGCACGCTCCGTACGGACGCAACTTGCACGCACCTACGTCCCTAAAATACAGACGAAAGACGCCCAGGTAGTTCACAGCACCGATCAAATCGCACAAGCGTTTCAAGCTTTCTATGCCGACTTGTACAACCTACCTGCCCCAGGGACTTCCTCTCTGACCTCGGACACCCGGGGACGAGCTGCCTTCTATATCGCGGCCACCCCACTCCCGACTATTCCGGCTGAAGCTGTGGCCCTTCTGGGGCAACCTTTTTCCCTGGAGGAGGTTGCGGGCTCCATTACGGGACTTCCCTCTGGGAAGAGCCCGGGACTGGATGGCTTTACTGGTGCCTTTTATAAACACTTCCAGGATTTCCTAACCCCCATGCTTCACACCACCTTTAACGCCATCTCAGCGGACTGTTCCTTCACCCGCCAGTCGCAAGAAGCACATATCACAATCATCCCTAAAGCTGACAAGGATCTAACGATCTGTTCTAATTACCGCCCGATCTCCCTTATCAACGTGGATCTCAAACTTTACGCCAAACTCCTAGCCAATCGCCTGGGCCAATATGTCCCATCCCTTATCCATATGGACCAGGTGGGCTTTGTCCCGTTCTGTGAGGCCAGGGACAATACAATCAATACCTTAACACTCATGCGTCATGCTAAATTCGCCGGTCTTCCTATGTGCCTTCTATCAGTGGACGCGGAAAAGGCGTTTGATCGCCTTAATTGGGACTTCCTCACTCTCACCCTAGAACAGATTGGGCTGCCCAACTCGTTTGTGGCAAAAATCATGGCTCTTTACAACTGCCCCACGGCCCGGGTGCGGGTTAATGGCTCATTGTCCTCTCCTTTTTCCATCCGGAATGGAACCAGACAGGGATGCCCACTATCCCCATATCTTTACATCCTGGCAATGGAACTCTTGCGGAAGCCATACGGCTCAATCAATCCATCCAAGGGATCTGCGTTAGGGATCACCACTACAAGCTCGGACTGTACGCGGACGACGTTCTACTCTACTTATCCAACCCCCGTGTTGGTTTTCCCAACTTGATTGGAGGTTTGGTTTCGTCAGCAACTTTAAGGTGAATTTACATAAAACTGAGGCCCTCAACGTATCCCTCCCCTCGACGGAGGTTGCCCACCTCCAGGAATATTTCCACTTCAAATGGCAGAAATCGGCTATCAGATATCTTGGCGTACTTCTGTCCTCCAATCAGGAGGATCTCTATCGTCTGAATTTTGCCCCACTTCTCCAATCTACTATTTCGCGCCTGCAGACCTGGACCTCTCTCCGACACTCCTGGATGGGAAGGATTGCGCTCTTTGAAATGGACATTCTCCCTCGCTTTTTATATCTCTTCCAGACTCTCCCCATTACCCTACCAGACCCGTTCTTCCGTCAATTGCGCACAGCGCTGCTTCGGTTTATTTGGAATGGTAAACGACCGCGACTAGCCTACAACATCCTGGTCCATTCAAAGGACTCAGGGGGCTTAGCCCTGCCTGATTTAAAAATGTACTACTACGCCACGCTCCTCGCCTAGATCCTTGATCGCAAACATCCTGGTGCTCACAAACTTTGGGTTGCCCTAGAATCACAGGTCGCGCCGGTGCTCCCCTTCTCAGTACCCTGGCTTGCCCCTACCCACCGCCCCCACTCCTCAACGCTCCCTTTCACTCTTCCGCCCCTCCTGAGAGTATGGGACCTTTTGACTAGTACACATGACCTGTCTCCCCCTGAGGGACCCATGACCCCCATCATGGGTAATCCAGCATTTCAGTCGGGCTGCATCTCCTCCAGCTTCCTCCGCTGGTCCTCCGTGGCACCCTCGCCCTTGGCCGAGGCTCTCACGGGCCCACACCTGAAACCCCTGGCTACCCTGCTTACGGATCGTCCCCATACACCTGGAGCATGGTTACTCTACTTTCAATTACGGGCGTTCTACTCCGATATGAGAGATCGGGCCACCCTACAACACCCTCTTACCTGGTTTGAGTCCCTTTGTTGTCAGAAAGACCCGCCCACTCATGTCATCTTCCCTACTGTATCGTCAACTACTTATGCTGAGATTCCAGGGCCGTCTCCCGTTTTTGGCGAGATGGGAATCAGACTTGGATATTATACTTACTGATGAGGAAATCTGAACATCATGCATGATCACTCATAAGCTTTCAGTGGCTAGCTCAGCCCAGGAGAAGGGCTATAAAATCTTGACCCGTTGGTATCGCAGCCCGACCCTTCTGCATAAAATCTTCCCCGATAGGTCTTCCTCCTGTTGGAGGTGTCTGAACGCGGAGGGCACCCTCCTACACATTTGGTGGAGCTGCCCACTGCTGGCGCCTCTGTGGGCACGGGTCTTTGACATCTATAACCAGGTAATGGGCACTGACCTAACACCATCCCCTAAAATAGCACTTCTCTCGATTCTGCCTGGTTCCCTGGCTTCAGTTAAGAAGGATCTGGCGGCGGCACGTAATATTGTTCCCCGCCATTGGAACACGGTGGTCACCCCGACCGTGCAGGAATGGATTGCAGAGTTGTGTTTGATTATGCGCTTTGAAGAATTGACGGCTTCACTACATGAGCGCCAGGCGCAATGTGCAGTGTTATGGACCCCTTGGATTTTATATATGGGTATGGCGGCATTCCTGGCCTTATAATGGGTACGGATCACTCCTACTGGGCGAGGACTGGGACTCTGTCTCTGCTACAACTGTCTAGTACCACTGCGGCCCTAAATGGATTGCTAGATTTGATGGAGCCTCCCCTCTCCCCTGTGTCTTTCCTGTAATGTCCACCCCTGCCTGTCCCTTTTTACCCCGGTCTTGTGTTAGGTGTATCCTTTCCCCCTCTGTCTTTATATGTTGTCCTCTGTTGTCTGGTCAGCTGGGATACAACACGGCCTCACCATCTAATCATATGCCCTCTCCAAGAGGTGCGCAGTAAATGCGGCAAGGCGCATGACTTTTGATGGGTGCGGATGCCCCAATACCGATCTTTGTTTACATCTAGAGTTCTTCAATTGGGGGAGCATATACATACCTATCCGATACACATGTACTAGGTGATGGAATGTGACTGCATACGATGATACTAATTGGATGTTTGGTCGTGTTTGCCCTCTGTATTTCTGTATTTTTGTACCTCTTGTATTGAAAAGTGAAATAAAATCTTATTATTTAAAAAAAAAAAGACTGCATGACCATACATTTCTCAGATAGACCATGTCATCATGCGAGAGGTGTCAACATTTCACAAAAAAATGAAAACGTTGAATTGCAAAAAATCTAGAGCTTACAGAGAAAAACTAACCAGATTTGAATTCAGCACACTTTAATTAGGTAAGAACAATTGCTGTTATTAATGCAACGAAAACATTGTTGCCCAGTGTTATTTACTGTGAAACAAGAGTTTGAAGAGGTAGACAGAACAGATCTAACAGCTATTGGAAGGTTTACAATTCAAAGTAGAATAGAGTTTAATCCAGCAGATATATAACAATTGCCAAAAATTGGCAA
This sequence comes from Nanorana parkeri, assembly GCF_000935625.1. Lineage (NCBI taxonomy): Eukaryota > Metazoa > Chordata > Amphibia > Anura > Dicroglossidae > Nanorana > Nanorana parkeri. The sequence continues at coordinate 504,752 of NW_017307126.1, forward strand.
AACATGTTTCATAGCATAGCTTTTGAACTTCTTTTAGTGCAGTACCACATTGTATTGTTTAAAAAAAATTCAATACAGAGTGCACAAAAACACTTCAAACCCTCATCTCCACATTTCAGAAATGAGGAGTTGTTATGAAGAGATGGGAGATATGTTAATGGAGGGCAGGCTAGTAGCAGTGGCAAGAGAAGGTAATAATGGCAGGCCAACAGTGATGACAGCAGATGGTAATGGATGGCTATTGTGGCAATACGGGATTGCTAATTTTATTAGCAGATAAGGTAATAGGGAAGATGTACTGCTTTGGTGCACTTGACACTGTGGTAAAAGGGTGCAGTTAAATGGAACGCAATAGTGTAGGGTGATGTGCTGCTTGTAGCACATCACCCCAGCATAACCAGCTTTAAAGGAGAACTATGGGGTCAGTGTTTTTCCCCATAGTTCTCCTTAGGGTAACGGGAGGACACAAACTAGCGTCCTCCCGTTACCCTAAGCTCAGTATACCGCAAGCTACAGCTCGCGGTATACTGAGACGCCGGAGCGGATCCCGACTTAGATGACGGGATCCGCCCAGCTGCGTGAGTGACAGCTGGCTCTGCCTATCTAGAGGCAGAGCCAGCTGTACCTGCCCCTCCCCCGTCCGTTCTGCCAGTCAGCGCTGGCAGATCGGAGCAGGGAGAGGGGAATCCAGCCCCTCCTCCTGTCACGGCAGAGAGCCGTGACAGGATCGAGAGGCGAGCGAACCCGCTATGTGTTCGCTCACCTCCCGATCTACTGAGCCGACCTGTGACAGTCTCATTGTCACAGGTCGGCTAGAACTATGAGGTGAGTGAAAAGCACTCACATCATAGTTCTCCTTTAATGCGAAGTGCACATGTAAACAGTACAACAGCAAAAAGTTTCCCAGTACACTCACAAGCCAGCCTGCAAAAAAACACTGTCTATCTACTAAAGTTAAAAACAGAGGTCTTAGTTGCATGTCTTCTGCAGAATACGTGGAAGCCACAAGGCCCCTCTGTGTAGTGTGGTCCTAACTCTAATCTATGAGAGAGTAATCAAAGTATACTTTTGAGAACCCTAGAATTTCACCCAATTAACAAAGTGCATTAAAGAGGAACTTTACCCATATCTTCAAAATATCAACAAAGACACCCTTAGAAATGTTTAGTAATTACAATCTACAAACACATACTTCTGAAAAAAATTTGCATACCTTATTTTTCTTTTCGTCCCCAGTCTTGTGACAGTGGCCATTTTTACTAAGAGCAGATTACTACATCTCCTTTTACTTCCTTGAACTCTGGCGCATGTAACTAGGCCATGTGACCATACACATCTCAGGGGAGGAAAATGCCTTTCCCTAAGATCTCGTGAGATTACAGATGAGATTTCCCAGCAATGCACCTGCTGATTGTATTCCCAGAATGCCAAAGTGGAGAAGGAAGTGGAAAAAAAGAATTTGTAAGTAAAATAAAAAATATGTTTAATATGTCTTTACTATTTCTATATACTGTATAACAATATAACAATAAACAAAGAAATATTATACAAAAAAATGTTTGTTTAGCTAATGAATGTAAGATGATTTCATATCAGCATCCAGAGCAGAGATGTGAGGGGGTAAAGGTTCGCTTTAAATACTATACAAAACCCAAAAAAGTCCCCAGCACACCTGCCAGCTAGCCTGCAACAAAACAAATTGCCCTGTCAACAGTATGCTTTAAAAGCAGAGGTTTTAGTTGCACAAACCTTTGGCCAAAAATATGTAGAAGCCACACTGCCCCATCAAGGCACCTCTGTAAAGTGTGGTCCTAACTCTATTTATATGAGTCTCCAAGTGGGAGCATATTAATGCAGTCGATAAATTAAAGGCAGGTGTACCAGGAGGTAGCCTACTCCTCCTCAAAAGGTGCAGGGACAGGTGTGCTGGGGACTTTTTTGCGTTTTGTATTGTTGTTGGCCTTACCATGTGCACCCTGCTACAAAGGCTGCTTATGCGGTTACCATCTTTTTCTAGTTTTTCCTGCTTTAACTACTACCCCAATTTACTATTGTGATTAGTACTGCTTTACAGCTGGGAGACCGTTTATCATCCCATGTAGACTAATCTTTTAGTAAATATGTTATACTGAGCAAAACAGGATATCCGCTTCCACAGGTAAAGTAGGTAATTTCAAATCATCCAAAAAACAGTACTGATGGCATTTTAACAGCTTAATTAATTATCAGACAATCTTATGTCTAGCTTTCAATTCTATATTATCCTCTTAAAATTTCCATGCCCTATAGTTCCAGAATGTAAGTAAATATGGTATGTAATAGGGAGCAAAGCAATACCCAGATTAGTTTCTTCCATCCAATTTCTCTGCAGCAGAAATTGAATGGTTGATAACTATACTACGTTTGATGCCTCAGCAGTGAAATTATTTACTGATATTCCTGAAACAGATAACGGACAACTAGAAATGCCAACAAGCTAAAAAAAAATCTTGAATAAATGACTATTTATACTTTACCAGTAAGAGCTGTGATGGGTATCTAGGGTAGGAATAAGGCAGCGCCCAATGAGCATTCAAGATGGTTATTACTAGGAACCTTACCTAAACCCTTGAGAATAGGTAATGATGTAACAGAGTTAGAATCTATCCTAGGATGTCCACAGGCACCAAAACATTGCCTTTTACTTTTCTATAAAATTATTAATACAAGAGAAAACAGCACAACACCTACATATTTGTGTAAATGGGTGTAAATGGGAAAAGGAATTCAACTATACGCTCACACAAGAGGAGGAAAGGAAAATGCTAAGGTTAGTCACGTCTACATCTGTTGATGCTAACACACAAATTACAAACTGATATCATGGTGATATAATGTCCCACAGAAGTTACATAGGATACACAATACAAATGATCCATACTGTTGGCGGTTGTGTGGAGAGGTTGGAACTTATGCACATATTTGGTGGCAATGCCCTAAGAATAGATCATATTGGGAAATTGTGATAGATATTATTAGGCAAATATGTGATATACAGCTACCCATGGATCCCTGGACATGTTTATTCCACCTTACAGCAGACTCGGTCAGGGGGTACAAGAAATCTCTAATACCCCATATGTTGAACGCAGCCAAATCACTGATCCCGAGATACTGGGGAACAGCTAAAATTCCCTCTATCTCGGAATGGTTTGTCAAACTGGATTCAACCAGGTTGATGGTTGAACTAGTGATGACAAAGCAAGATAAATATGCGTTATTCCTTAAAATATGTGGAAAGTGGCAAGAATTTAAAGCATCAGAGGTATACTGTCCTTCTGCAAATAT
>NW_017307126.1:508143-514121 GCF_000935625.1 Nanorana parkeri
GATGTACATGTTATTAGTAATAGGGTTGAGAGAGGTAACTTATTGATATGTCCCAGGTGGGCTAGATAGGTATAAATCTAGAATAGGAGAGGTGGAGTAGGGTAGGATTTATAGATAGGTATAAGGAATGGCACAGACAGGTTATAGGGTGGGAAGAGGAGGAGGGAGCAAGGGGCAGGGGACTAGATGTATAGGGAACACTAAGGAAAGGGGGGAAATCCCCAAGAGATAAATTAGAAGGAGGATCGGGATAAATAGGATTAATTGACACGCACAGTAATAGTCACTAAGAGAGGTTTATGAGGGATATAATGCACTTTAGTAATATTATAAGAAGAAGATACAGGACACAGCACCTTAAAATGAAATAAACATAATAAAATAAAATTATAATATTCTATATTATATCTTATACTCAACTGAACAGGAATTGAAATTTTCACAATTATAACATGTATGACTACCACTACATGGGAATGTAACTTCACTTATCACAAAGGGAGTAGAGATTTGAGGGGAGGGTGGAGGGTGGAGAAGGATTAAAGGGAGTCCTCCCACAAGGGCCTATTCGAGGAGGAAGGAACTGAAGTTCTCTTTCCAGGGGACCCAGGGGTGTCGAAAGTAGCCTAGAGACATGTCATGATTGAAAGGGATGATTGTTAGGTTGTTATATGTTTAATGTAGAGGTATGTAAGAGATGGGAACATATAAAATGCGTATGACAAAGTTGTTAACCTTTACATGTCAAAACTGAATAAAGAATTGGTGGAGTCTGCAAAGAAAGGATATTTTAATGATGAACTATCTTTCAGATGATGATCGCTCTTTGGTCCTTGGTGATGATCTTCTCTCCCCCTCTCCTTGCTAAACTTACTCCTTTTATTTCCTATATTTCCTTATCTGAAGACTAGCCTTAAAGGTGTAGTTTAAAATATTTACTTACATTTGATTGGTAGGTGATCTATTTTTAATAGGGATGTCCCGATGCCACTTTTTTAAGACCAAGTACAAGTACAAGTACTGGCCCTCATGTACTTGCCGATACCAATTACCGATACTTTTTCTTAAAGGGACAGGTGACATTTACAAAAAAAACATCTGACTCACCTCTGAACTCCATGTCCACAGCTAAACTCTGTAACCCTCATTCAGAGCTCACCTTTGCCCCCTCATTCACAGCTTACCACTATACACCCTGTCCACAGCTAAACTCTGCTCACCCTCACCACAGCTTACCTTTGCACCACAATTCACACCTCACCGCTTCACCACCCAGCCACAGCTCATCTCTAAATCCCCGTCCACATCTCAGCACTTCTGCCCCCCCTCACTCCAGCTCTCCTCTGTACCCACTTCCACAGATCAACAGTGGGTGGAAGCAGCCTGAGCACCCAGGGATGTGGGCATGTGCCCTGGGTGCTTGACGGTACTGATAACCATGGTGCATACAGATAGGGACAGTGAGGACCCCTTATCGTGAGCAACTACTGACTTTCTTTGCCATCCCAGCACAGGCCCTTACTCACTCTTGCCTGTTCAATGGAGGTGCCTCACGAGGTGCCGAATGCTTTTTTTGTCCTTTTCGAGGACGTCGGCGGCGCTGAGCGGCTGAGCGTCGCGTCACTGTTGTGGGTGGAGCTACAGGCGGAGTCCTCTGGGCAGTCGCTGGCCAACCACATTAGGACCCCACCTGGAGCACGCCCACAGCAGTGACGAAGGACGTCGGCGGCGCTGAGCGGCTGAGCGTCGCGTCACTGTTGTGGGCGGAGCTACAGGCGGAGTCCTCTGGGCAGTCGCTGGCCAACCACATTAGGACCCCACCTGGAGCGCGGCCCACAGCAGTGACGCGATGCTCCTCCAGCCTGCCCAGAGGACGGTAAAAAGGACCCCACGGACGGTAAATAAAAAAAAACAGTGCAAGCTTCGGCGCTAGGCATCGGGGCATTTTGACAAGTACTTGTCAAAATGCCCTGTATCGGGCCCAATTCCGATGCTAGCATCGGTATCGGGACATCCCTAATTTTTAATAACCCCAGATGTCCATCAGATGGTAAATTATGATACCTATAATAAATATGTTGGATATCATTCTGTTCCCATCAAGTATTAATTCCCTGTTTTTTTCACCAGAAAATATCAGTCTCTGTTAATGATTCTAAACCAGAGGTACTTTGTACAAAAGAGAAAAAGTTTATGATTACTCTGCTGGCGAGAAAACTAGCTTGTCCATTGTTCCTGAGACTGTTCAAATACACCTTTCCTTGAAATAATTATTTGTCAAGATTTGAGTTTTGCATCCAGACTAAGAAATGTGTTTCACTCCTCTATTCTATAAATACATAAATATGGAGTGTTTATTTTGTGTGACTTCTAGTTAATCTGGAAACTGGTTGAGGAGAGTCTTTTTTTAAACACCATAAAACTTTGGAAGCACTATTGTCTCAAGCAAAACTCTGTTTGAGTTTTCTCAAAACTCTGGAAAATACCCTTTTCTTCCTAAGCCAACTTCACTATTTTATATATAAATTCATATCACATGTACTGACAGGGCATGTGACCTGGTATGATTCATGAGGGTGTGCCATGCCTGGATAAGAGTATGAAAAGCCAATGCTTGCTGGATTATATGTCTGAGGACATGTGGACCCTACCCTGGATTACGTGGCCTAGAGGCATAGTGGCATTACCTTTCACATGCTGGTGGAGGGTAGGGATAGCCTTCTGGGCACAAAATGGCAGCTGGGTATCTGCCAGTGAGGTGCAGCACAGACCATAAACTCGCAAAAGTGGGCTGACTCTACCATCTGGAATGGAAGCAGCTGTAAAGGCAACAGTTTTGCCGAGCTGTAATTATTACTCTGGGCAATGGAGTGATTAGGGAAGCATATTTTTTCTTCTTCTCCAGCAGCTTCAGAAGAGACACTTGACTGGTCAAGTATGCTACTGGTTACAGCAGGGTGGGATTAGGAGACCTATGGTAAAGTTCAAGTCCACACTTAACCTACTTAGCATGATCCCATGCTGGCCAGCTTCCCCGCTTGATGTGCCATAAGGTAAGCCCCTCAAACCCCTTATTAAATTAATAGATAGGGACGATAGTGCGCTAGCCTGGAAACTGACAATCTGGAAATGGGGGACAATGATGGGCAAAGTAATTCAAAAGGACCCCAGTATTCAATAATTAAAGGAAGTTCCAAATTATGCTAGAATACATTTCAGGGTGTGCTGCTCCAATCAGCAGATCGAGGCTGAACTGCAGTGTGACATGTAACAAAAAAAAGAGAAAAGAGTGCACAACCACCCAGTGCATTATTGTGGGAGAAACAATGTTGCACTTACAAACCGCAAGTAAAAGCTGGCAGAGTAAATGCTGGAGTGGAGTCTCTTCCTTAGCTCAGGCAGGATGTTATCAGTGGACTGGGAACACTTTATGAAATTGACATCTAGCCAGAATTGTAACACGGGAGCTTGTCAGAGTGAGGCAACCTGTGTGGCTCTGGTGAAGATCGCTGTCAATGGATACTGTTGCTGGATGATAGTTAACAGTCCAAGTCACTCTCCTTTTGATGTATCGCAGGCGAAACAGTATTGCTGCTAAAAGATGAAGATAGAGGCTTGCCAGATGGAGAGGGGAAAGCAAACGATCGATGACAACTGGCCCCGTTGCCCTGACCATTGACTCTGCCTCATCCTTCCAATTCTGTACTGCGACTCTCTGCTCCCCTGTGTATGACCCTCCTGGCTTTAGACACCTGACCTGGCTTCCATATAATGATTTGGCACTTAAGACTCTACTTCCCAGCATTGGATGTGACTTTGCTTCTGGTTTTTCGACTTGGCATTTCACGCTACTACTCCCTTGAGCCTCCTCACTTTGCCAGTGCTACACCAACCACATGCCAGACATCTGCTTCAGTTCCTTGAAGAACTGGTATCATCCTGGTCCTGCAGACTCATCCACTAGTCCTGCCTCTCTCTTTAAGTCTGCCTGAAATTTTAAATACATGGGATTGTCTGCCTTTATTAGCATCTATGGCAATAGGGGAAATTGGCATGTGGTGCTTTTGTGCACGTGGGAATATGGTGATTTGGTGCACAAAAGGGTACTGCACAAGTATGCAGTGATGTGCTGCAAACAAAGGGCAGCTTTGCTTTTGTCAGTCATAAGTTCACTCTGGGGACTCCAAAATAAATAGACCTTTTACTTTGATTTTTCTAACCTATCTGAAAGTAAAAAATAAATATACAAATCTAATATAAGTTTGAAGTCTGAAGTTTTTGCTGACACAAACAAACAGTTCTTAAAAGGACTTTGCACTGTAAACACAGGGGGATACACAATAATATGTAGCCCACCACCCTGAAATTCACAATAGTGCAGTGGAATACAGCACTGTGAAGATAGGGGGATACACACTAATATGTAGCCTACCACATTTCAATTCAGTATAATTTAGCACATAACAGCACTGTATTTATCACTGTATAGCGCTGTATATAGCACTGTATAGCAGCAGCTATATACTCCTACACAAACTGACAAAATGCTAATTTTCATAGTCAGAGGGTTGGCACATAAGAACGTTTTCTAAAGGTTGGCCCTCCTAAGGGCCACATATCAAAGGCCTGGAAGGTGATCTCCTTGTTGTCCACAGATCAAAGGTGCATTATTGGTAACTGTTTGCTATAGTAGCAAATGGCCCATTAGTTCACTATTTTCCTGAATTGCGAATGAGTTGGCTTCACCTCAATCCCAGGATATCCCAAGGCTTATCCTTAGTTATAAGGGGCCCTTTATTGTGGCAAGGTTACCTACAATATGAAGTGTTAGAGCCCCTACATGAGCTGGTGACCTGACAAGTTTTGGGCAACCACTAAATATGTGCTGCCCATGCTACATTGCATGTTAGGGGAGGGATTGTCAAAAGCTAGGTATGAAAACGTTTTCAGAAAACCAAGGGAAGTGACACTCTTTAGAACTAAGGGATGATCAAATGGTAAATAAATCAAATCAAGTAAAAACGAATTTGTCCACTGTGGTCTGTTTTTACCTGGGTGCCGGAGGTTGGAACCACAAAGTGCAAAGGGGACAAGACACCTTCACACCAGACTTATCTTTGGTATAGTGACAGGGTTGATTTAAGTGCTCTTGCAGTATGCGGCTTGGAACATAGAAAGTGAGTGTCTGAAAAGGCTTGGAACATCATTTAAACTGAAAAAATTAATATAAAATCAATATTGAATCTGTTTAGAACATTACATGGGAGAGACTTACTGTATGGAATCTGGAAAAAATACAGTTCTATACCATAAAGCCTAAAGTGTTGTTTAGGACAGGTTATTGTAGGGGAGATGCATGTATCTACCAAGGTTTTAGTTGAATGGCACATGTCTTTAATCTTTGATCTTATTACAGCCAAACTCTGGGCAAACAACTAAAAGCAACATTGAATTACATGCATATATTTACTGTTTTAACTGCTAAAGGATTTGTAATTCTGTACAACCTTGTGATTCACACACATTTTCCAGAAAGTACAGCCAAGCAGGTAACACACAAAGATCTAATTTGTTTTGCTCGTTTTGCAATACAGATTCCTATGACATCTTTCAGCCTTCACTGAACAGTAAATAAGCATCATTACCTCTGTCCAGGACATTGGTTGATTCAGGAATCAGTGATGCTAAATCTGGGAGTAGAAGAATGAATGGCCAGAATTTAAAAAACTTAGATAGATAAAACAATAAACATGTATGCATTTCAACTGTATATTTTACTGTTTGCACCAAATTTATGTTGCTTGTGTAATGTTGTTCATAAATGAGATTAAATAGACTCCATGAAAGAAGGCTCGTAACTCCAGACAAGAAGCTTTGCTATTCGTGAGCTCCGGAATGCCATTAGGGTCTGTGAGCAGAGGTGTCATAATACTTTTAATTTTAAACCTCTGCTCATCTTCAAGGGGGGGGGGGGGGGG
>NW_017307126.1:514280-522221 GCF_000935625.1 Nanorana parkeri
TCATTCATGAGGGGGGGGGGGGGGGGGCGGCATCTGGGTGCCGCCTTAATTAATGGGGTACCCCAATGCAAATAATCCCCCTTACCCGCAGACCCCCACCTCTGTCCTGCAATAGGCTGGAAGTGCTCAGCTTTCAGCCTATTGCAGGTCACAAGCCTGCAGCCAATCTACTTTTAGCCTCTTCCTTAGGGTGCCCATACACTGCACGATTATCGTACGATAATCGTATGCGATCGGTTTTTCGTACGATAATCGAGCAGTGTGAACGGAGACGTGCGACCGTTTCTACTGTACGGTCGCACGTCTTCTGTCGAACCAGCATGTTTGAAAACCAGCCGGGAATCGTACGATTCTCGGCTGGTTAGAACGGTGCTCGGAAGACAAATGCCGAACGGGCCGGTGTGCGCACGCGCACACTGCCCGTTCAGCATTGCGGTCATCGGAAGCCCGCCCCTCAGGGGGGCGGGCTTGCGATGATCGAGAGTGCGATCTGCCTGTCCAAGATAGGCAGATCGTACGTTTTTTTAATCCCTGTACAACCATCGCAAGACTAAAGTCTTGCGATGGTTGTAGAGTGTATGGCCACCTTTATAGAGCTAGTTCACCTGTTGCTCAGGGTTCATCTAATGTGTGTTTATACTAGCTGCTGAATCACCTGTGTTCCTAGTTATCTCTCTTCATGTTTCATGAGATCTCCTGTGCTTATGATTTTCCCTGTGCTTTTGTGTATCCCTGTGCTTTTGTGTATCCCTGTGCTTCCAAGTATCCCTGTGGATTTCCATGAATGGTGTTCCCTGCTCTGTTGTTTTCAGTGTTCCTGCTATCCTCAGAGTGTTCCTGTGAATATTGCTTGAGACCTACCATTGCATTCATGTATGTGCTGTGAGATTTTCTGAACTGCCTGCACTGCTTTGGAGTTCCCACACTCTAGTCCTTGTGGGTCTGCTCTTTCCCATCTAACTGCTTTCTCTGTGCCTCAGAGGGTGTGTTTTCTGCTCAGCAGTGCAGTAAGTTTTTTCCCGTGTTCCTGTACCACTGTGCAATGCACCTCTTACTTTGTGTTTCAGTGACCCTGTATGTGCAATGAACATGCCCTGTGTGTTACTGAACCCATATTCCAAGCACTACTGTTCTTCAGTGAGTCCTATATCAGTGCACAGTTATCACGTACCCGGGTGATCCATAGTATGTTACCTGTGTGTCACTGAACCCAGAATCCCAGCTCTGCAGCTCTCCAGTGTATTATGTATCAGTGCACAGTTATCATGTACCTTGAGTGGAACTAGTCTCCTTCTGTGTGTGTCACTGAACCTAGAATCCCAGAACTACTACTCTCCAGTGTATCTTGTATCAGTGCATGGTTATCATGAGCCTCAAGTGAACTAAAGTGCAATGCACTTTCCCTGTGTGTCACTAAACCTTGTATCCCAAACCTGCAACCCTTTACAGTTTTTCGTGTACCAGTGCATCCTGCACCTCTGTGTTGTATTAGACTTTTCTTGTGTGCCACTGCAACAATTCTGCACCTCTTTTTTACAGACGTCTTCCCTACCTGCCACTCTATCAATTATCTATTGCTGTAACTGTGTTCTTCGATTCCTCTGTAGTTCTGTCAACTGTGTCTGCACTGGTATGTTAAAGGGCTGCAGCCTGGGAGCTGTACTGCAGTGAAATCTATCTGCATCATCAGGAGCTCTGGAGAAGACCTGGCGCTCCTTAGAGTGTGCACATCCATCACACCCCCCACTACTACACAGTCATTAAATTCCTACACCCCCGTAACCAGTGTCCCAGTCTGAGTGTGCGGAACCTCTGGGTATAGGAGTGAGCTGCTGTGGTGTAGTCAGGGGCTCGATGTTCGAGTCGAACGTGAGTTCGACTCAAACATCAGCAGTTTGTGTGTTCAGTGAACACACAAACTGTTAGGGTGTTCAGCGGGCCGCTGAACACCCCGCAATGCACTGTTTGCATTGGAAGGCTCTGATTGGGTAAACAAATGCACCTGACCATGGGTCAGGTGAAAGACTTTGCCCAATCAGGGCTCATGGCACTGTATAAGCCATGATTGGGCAAAGTAATTTCGACTTTGCCCAATCATGGCTCACAGCTAAGTCCCAGCCCCACACTATACAAGGCAGCTTACATGGCAGCCTTATGTGGCGTGCTGGAGTTAAAAATAGAATGTTTCTGTCAGTGTAGTGTAGCTATGAGTGTAGTGTGAGGTGAAAGCTAACTGGTGTCAGTGCTTTATACTGCATTTAATACTATATACAGTACTTAGTACTGTATATAGTATTATTTTCTATGCTTGTCTTTTTTGTGTGTGTGTCAGTGGCGTCACAGGTGATTCTCCTGCGTCACCGGTGTTTCCATTTTATTTTTATTTTTTAATTTTCTTTTAGTATTTTTACATTTTTTTTCAGCAGCAGGTTATTTTGCTGCCTTATTGCTATTCCCCCTTCTGTGTCGCAGGTGTTCCTGTTTTTTTGTTTTTTTTCTTTTAAATGTATTTATTTTTGTATAATATGCTATTGTACAACAGTTTATAGTGCACCAAGCACCACATTCGATTAAGTATTGCACCCAAGCACCAAGTTCCCATCCCACATTCTCTAATAAAATGTTATAATAAGCCCTGCATCATGTCTGAAAGGCCAACAAAGAGACAGGTGTGTGACAGGTATATATAGATTTTTTAACATAAACCAATACTGTAATGTGCGCCTTACTGTAATCCATGGTTGTTTCCCTTCTCTTTGCTGCTCTTCCTTTTAAATCTGTATCTCTTATCATGCTCGGCAGAAGTTGTTCATTTTTTGTAATTTTTCTATTTAGATCTTAAGCATGGCTGAATGCTGTATTATTGTATGCATTGCTATGCCTGGTGTCCTCATTGGACACAAATAGCGTGCACCGTTGTACCTTAATATGTAAAACAATAAAATATTTTCTCAAAAAAAAAAGTTAAAGAAGACAACCCTGTCCTATGCCATTGTAACTGAAATGCTTGGCATAAGGTGCCATTAATTCTGATCTTGGCAGTTGAGGCAGAATATATTGCAGTAATTCAGGATATCATCTTTGGACTTATAGCAAAGACAGAGTGGAGAACATGAATTCACAGTCAACCCTGTCAAATGCCTTTTCGGCATCAGTGGACAGGAGTAGAACTGAAGATTTCTTCTTCTATACTACTGTATATGAATAAGTTACATAGTTTTAAGAGCACCATACCTTGCCTCCCTACCAGGAACAAACCTGACCTGATCAGGATGCACCCACTTAGGCAATAAAAGCTGAAGTTAAAGTGACATTAAACCCTCAGACTTTTTAACATAAAACAATACTGTAATGTGTGCCTTACTGTAATCCATGGTTGTTTCCCTTCTCTTTGCTGCTCTTTCTTTTAAATCTGTATCTGTTCTCATGCTGGGCAGAACTTCTGTTTTGCAGCAGACTGCCTTGTCACAGGAATGGATATATGGTGTCTGTGTATAGGTTTGTATAGGTTTGTAACCTGAGCCAGCACTACAGGAAGAGGCACTGAGCTGCAAAGGGAAGTTCTCCCCAAGCATGAGAAGACATGAAGATTTAAAAGGAAGAGCAGCAAAGAGAAGGGAAACTACCATGGATTACAGTAAGGCACACATTACAGTATTGTTTTATGTTTAAAAATCTGAGGGTTTAATGTCACTTTTTTTTTTTATAAATTCTTTATTTCAAGATTTGCCATCATTTTCCAAAAAATATAAGTACATGTAATACAAGTGATACAGGTAATAACAGCATGACACAAACATAACAGCATATTTTGTGGTTATAACCTCACCATCGTAAGAAGTGTACATGGTAGCCAGTAGTCATGTAACTATTTTAAGTCTCAGCGGAAGATACACATGTGGAATGGTCAAACCTTCTCAGATGTATAGGGGTATCGCGTGGAGACATTAGGTAATATAAAGTGCATCTGAGATTGGTGGAAGACAACACGTAATGGGGCGGGCCCAGGTGAAACCAGGGGGCCCAGTGTCAGTGCCATCCCCTCTATCTTCCACTGTCGGTTATCGAAACAGACCACATAGATATTACCAAAAAGAAAGGGTGGGGTGAAGGGGGCGGTGAGAGCCAGCATTGGGAAAAGGGGAAGAGGGGAGCAGAGCAGGTAGGAGGGAGGGGCGGTATAGAGGTATGGAGAGAAAAGGGTGGAAGATGAGGTCAGTGGGCCAGTGGGCCATTCCCCGGGCAGCTGTCGCTACTTGCTCGGTCGCATCCTGCCTCTAGGGGGGACCCTGCAACAGGGCATGAAATTCGGATGTCTGCGTAAAAGCGGTCCAATGGAACCATGTCCTGCAGTGCTTAGCTTGTTGGCCCCGTCCAGACCAGACCAGGTCCTCCATTCTCTCCACTTCTCCAACTTTATGAAGCCACATGGACACCGTGGGTGTCTGGGACGATTTCCACAGTGCTGGAATACAACAACGGGCTGCGTTCAGGAGGTGTGGGAGGATAGACGCCTTATAGCTTTTCCTGGGGAGGGAGTTGTGATGAAGGAGAAAGAAGGCTGGGTCCTGAGGGATTTCCCATCCGGATTCCTGGATTTTCGTGAGGATGGATGATTTAAAGGTGAAGTAGTGGAGTCTCGCTATTTGGGCAGCTGTGAAACTGACCCCCAGATCCCGCTCCCATTTTTGGATATAGACAGGGGTGTTCTCCGCTTCTGGGACATTCAGTAGAGAATACATGTGGGAGACCGCATGTCGTAGATGATCTATATTATCACATTCTGCTTCAAAGGCTGTGAGCGGTCGGGAGAAGTCAGCGGCAGGAGGTAACGTGTGAAGGAAGTGTGAGAGCTGAATGTTCTTCCAGAACTAGAGATGAATGTTCTAGTTGGCCATGATTCATTACATATAAAGTGTTTTAGCTCTGAAATAGTTTGACAATCTAAACGATTTAAAGATCCTGTCTTCCAGTCCCGGAGTAAAACCTGGGTTCCCCAATATCGGGAAGAGAGGGGAAGGGTGTGGTGAGATATGTAGGGTGTTGAAGACTTTCCTACATATCTTCCAGGTGGCTCCCACTGTCTGATGTGATCTGATCTCTGCTGGTACGTATGAATTACACCAAGGGAGGCAATGTAGAGGGATAGCCGAGGCCGCCTGTTCTACTTGCAGCCAGGGCTTGGGGCTGGCCTCCTGGCACCAGTCCACTACCCTAGCAAGATGTCAGGCAGTGTAGTAGAGCGAGGCATTGGGCAGGCCAATACCGCCGTTAGCCTTTGAGAGGCGTAGAAGGGCGAATTTCATCCTCGGGGGTTTGTGGGCCCAGAGGAATTGTGAGAACAGTCTGTTTATCGATTTTAGGTACCCGAGGGGGATCTGGATCGGCAGAGCCTGGAAGAGATATAGAATCCGGGGCATGATGTTCATCTTAATAATATTACACCTACCAAACCAGGAGAAGTGGCCGGTGGTCCAATGGAGTAGATCCTGTCTCACCTTTAGGAGTAGTGGTGGGAAGTTAAGATTAAACGTTTCAGAGAGGTTCTTTGGGATTTTGGTGCCTAGGTACGTGATCGCCGAGGTGGTCCACCTGAAGGCAAAGGAGTCGCGGAGACCATTGGCCAGCAACGGGGGGATAGAGACATTGAGTGCTGCCAATTTGGAGTAATTAATTAGGAAATTGGATAGTTTCCCATATAGGCTAAATTCTTCTACTAAGTTGGGTAGAGAAATGATAGGATCAGACAGAAAGAATAGTGGATGGCCCGCTAGGAATGCCCGTGATGTCGGTATGAGCTCGTATTCTACAGAGGAAAGGCTCCAAAGTCAGGATAAACAACAAAGGGGATAAAGGGCAGCCCTGTCTCGTGCCATTATTGATTTCCAGGGGTTGGGACAGGGAGCCATTAATTTTGGCCTGCGCGTTAGGGTGGGAATATATCCCTCTGATCCATGCCAACATGCGGTTGCCACGCCCAAGATATTGCATTACCGAGTCCATGTACCTCCAATCCACCCTGTTGAAGGCCTTCTCGGCATCTGTGGACAGGAGCATGAGTGGCAGGGACTTGGAGTTAGCGGTATGGAGGGAGGCCAGGACTCTCGTAGTGTTATCTTTCGCTTCTCTCGTGGGGACAAAGCCTGACTGGTCAGGGTGGATCACTGCAGGCATCAGAGGGGCTAATCTTGATGCCAGGATCTTGGTGAATAGTTTGAGATCAACATTTAAGAGAGATATGGGTCTGTAACTTGGGCATGCTAGAGGGTCTTTACCTTCCTTGGGTATCACTGTAATATGTGCTCTGAGGGTGTCTAGTGGGAAATGTTCCTCCCGAACCCACCTCATTAAATGCCCCGACGAAGTGGGGGGAGAGGAGGTCCTGGTATTTCTTATAGTATGCCAGGGTGAAGCCGTCCGGACCGGGCGCGTTCCCTGTGGCAGTCTGCGAGATGGCTAGGGCCAGTTCCTCAGATGTGACGGGAGAGTCCAGAGCCAGGGCAGCATCGCTCGGGAGTCGGGGCATTCCCGAGCCCACAAGTTTCTTGCGTACGGTCTCTGTAGAAGGCTTATCCCCCTGGGCTCTAGAGTCACATCTAAGATTATAGAGGGAGTCGTAGTAAAGGCGAAACGCCTCTGCTATGTCTTTGGTTTGGGATACCTTCGCACTATTGCGAGTCGGAATCTCAGGGATAAAGGACCGTTCTCGTTGATTTCGTAGGGCCCGAGCCAAGAGTTTTCCACATTTGTCCCCAAATTCATATAAAGTGTGTCTACATCTGATTAGCGCATTTTTAGCTTTGAACAAGTAGAGGGAATGCAGGCGGAGCCTTATGGCCGTTAGTTCCCCCAGGGCGCCAACCGCCAGGGTACGTTTATGAAGAGTCTCGAGAGCGTGGATTTTGGCAAGTAGTTCAGTAATCTGGGCCTGTCTAGCACGTTTAACGCGAGAGCCATGGTTGATGAGGACTCCCCTAATGTAGGCTTTGTGTGCCTCCCATAAAATCACAGGAGCACATTCTG
Source organism: Nanorana parkeri (assembly GCF_000935625.1). Classification (NCBI taxonomy): domain Eukaryota; kingdom Metazoa; phylum Chordata; class Amphibia; order Anura; family Dicroglossidae; genus Nanorana; species Nanorana parkeri. The sequence continues at coordinate 521,304 of NW_017307126.1, forward strand.
GGGTGGCGTTGGTGGAAAAATAGGATTGCAGTTCAGAGCGTACCGATTGGGATATAGAGTCATCTTGCAAGAGCGATTCATTGAGTCGCCATGTCCAGGGGGGATGAGGTGACTGGGATAGGTCTATGTCCAGTGAGATCGCTGCATGGTCAGAAAGGGAGATAGATCCTATAGTCACAGTTTTTAAACGTGGGAGATCGTTATGTCTTACTAGGAACATGTCAATTCTGGAATATGACTGATGGGGGTTAGAAAAAAACGTGTAGTCCCTGTCTGTGGGATGAAGCAGGCGCCAAGCGTCCGTAAGCTGGTGCAGGCGCATGCATTTACAAACCCGTCTAAGTGCGTGGGTAGGACATGCTGGAGGCGGACCTAGAGGAGTCTATTAATGGGTCCAGTACTAAGTTAAAGTTCCCACCGACTACCCACACCCCGTCCGCAAACAGTGACAGACGTTCCAGCTCCTGTTCCAGATAGGAGATCTGGTGTACGTTGGGAAGGTACAGATTGGCAAAGGTGCAAGGTTGACCGCCCAAGGTCCCTTTGACAAAAAGGGCCCTCCCCTCCGGACTCCCCACGTGTCCATAAGTTTCCAGTATGAGTTACGATGGAGTAGAATGCTCACTCCCTTAGTCTTAGAATCCGGTGTGGAGCAATGGTAAGCATGAGGGTAGTAAAAGTTGTGAAATTTGGGGACCTGGTCTGATCGAAAGTGAGTTTCTTGGACAAAGCAGATTTCGGCCCTAAGTCTCCTAAACTCCCGCAGGATCATCGATCTCTTCTCAGGGGTGTTCAAGCCCCTGACATTAAGGGACGCAAAAGGAGAGAGTTGCCCTCTAGGCCTCTGGTTCACCGCTGGACAGGTATGGGGGTGGTGGCAGGAGGGAGAAGCTGGGGGGGCAGTACAGGGGAAGGGGA
>NW_017307126.1:522306-523065 GCF_000935625.1 Nanorana parkeri
GGGAGGGGGGGGGGGGGGAGGGGGTGGGGGGGGGGGAGGTGGGAGCAGGAAGGGGAGATGAGGATTAAAGGGGGTGGGGTAGAGAAGGGGGTAACGAAAACAAAAAGCTAAGGGAAGACAATTCTTCAACAAGAACTATGCCAGGGGGGGAGCCCCGGGCGCGTTCAGGGCCTAGGTGGGGGAATAGGCTTAAGGCAAAGGTCGCGAAGCTATAGGAGAGCTCCGGGCAACGACTTTCGATACAACTGAATAACATAGTATAAAACAGCATCAAAAACTAAACATAACATCTAAAAGGCACTAAATGAACAGTTAGCAGGGTGCGGATTTATACAATGAGGGGCATTCCAGTATTGAAGGTAGACAGGAATGAGAACATCAACTCTCTGTCACTCTATAACCATCCCTCTGTGGACTCTCTCTTCCCACCTCCCCCCGCCACCCCACTCCCGAGGTCTAGGTAGCATCAGCATGGTGAGGGAGGTTGCCCGGTGGATCCCTGAGCTCCCTCCGCCCATACCCCAGCCCCCGGCAGGTCGCCGGGAAGTCAATGTAGAAGCCGTGGGCCCGGCCCCAGGGAGATATTCCATCCCTGGGCGTCCGTCTCCTCGGGGGGACAGAGGTCCCGACCAGTAATGCAGGTCAGTAGTGTAGCAGGCGGAGGGGGGAGGGATTATGTCGTCGCAAGCAGGAGACCCCCTCCGTGTCCGCCTCTAGGGCCCAAGACTCCGGAGGGTCATCGCCGCCCGCCACGACTGG
>NW_017307126.1:523969-539945 GCF_000935625.1 Nanorana parkeri
GGTCAATAACCTTGGGCCTCTTTTCAGTTTTTTCCTTTTTTTATTTTTTATTATTATTATGGGAAAAATTATTATTATTATTACCCACTTTGAACCAGTAGTAATAAACAGCATAGTGATCATAACATGGGACAGTTCTCTCAAATACTACTAGGGTGTGTCAATAAGGAACCCGAAAAGGGGGAGGGCATTTGGGTCATTTAGGTAATTTAGGGGACTCCTGTGAGCATTATACATATGTAGGTACATTAGTAGAGAAATATGCGGGGTGGGTACACCACCGATCCCCCAGGGGGGGCCCTGTTACCAGTTGAAAACCAAGCAACTTGCATTTTAGGAATGGCATTCCCTTGTTTTACTAATCACAAGTCTACCTCTATTCCTTTGTTAATCCTAACATTTTAAAAATTTTTAATTTACAAGGAATTAAATGATTCTTAAATGGGTTTATTCTTTCCCCACAGTCCTTATTTCCATTACGATAACTGTTTTGGGGTGATTTTAGATACATTTAGTTTTCCAATATCACTGTTTGTTTTATGCATGCTAGGTTTCGTTTCGGCATTGGAAGGAACCCGATGGTAAACCAGCATTCATAAGGTTAATGTTGAAAGCATATAAACCTCTCCTGTTCGAAGAGCCTGATTAGTTCCCCTTCTTCTAATTGGGTATGTGATTCCACACTGAGAGATTGTATTATGTGCATGCCACGTGGTGCAAACCTATTGACAACATGAAAGCAAAACAAGTGAACCTTGTTGATCACTGCAATAATGTCACCAGCTGATCCCATATTAAGAAAGAGCCTAGGGCGTCTTCCATTCCTACTCTGTGGCCTACAATGCAACTTACATGCCAATCAAGCATGATGAATAGAGAATGGCAATCTGACCCTTAATTTGTAGATTTGCTCATCTGACAACAAATCTGACATATTCTTGTTGTGACTCCTCTCTGTTTTGACATTTGTTGGACTTTGCAATATATAAGAGTCAAAGCTCTACTGGGTAGACAGATTTTGCAGCCTTGATGAAGCATTGGCATTTCCTCTGTTGATCAATGGCTGAGTGAGTAACAAAGATAAAAATGTATTGTGATGTTTAGTTGTTTCAGTAAAAGGTACACTACCTGTAATCTATTTGATGTTTTACTGCTGTGTTTTTTTCTTTAAAGTGTACAATTTCACTTCTGTTGCTCTGGAAATAACCTAAGCGCACCGGACCATAGGACGCAGGGAGGTCCAGTGCACCTTATGGAGCACTGAACAGACCGGAGCTTCTGTCACAGCTTCTGTCACAGATGCAGTTAGTGACCGTTGAGACAGGTGGCGCTGTGATTACAGCACCACGGTCTCAGTGATCACACAGAGCAGACGAAGAACGTTCGTTCTTCGTCTGCTCTAGGGGCTCTATGGTGATCTCGATTGGCGCTGCTGCTCGGTTTTTGATACAAGTGATCTGATTAGATCACTCGTATTAAATGAGCAGCGGCTCCTACTGTACATTTAGCTCTGCTTTAGCAGGGCTAAATGTACAAAAAACCAAGCCCGGCGCCCGAACCTTCATGTCTATAGGGATTCGCTCCATAAGACGCTCACACATTTTCCCCCTCCGTTTGGGGGGAAAAAAGTGCGTCTTATAGAGCGAAAAATACGGTATTCATTTCTGAAGAGTGCTTGTTATTTATACAGTTTTTAAATAAATCCATCTATATTAAGCACAGTACACTATTTCAGAAGTTGAATTAATTTACAGTGTATAGCAGGCAATAGCTACTTTAAAAAATAAAAATAAAAGGAAAATCAATAATTGTATGACAATTATATTAAACACTTCAAAAAATTTAAGTATTTAAACTGTACAGTATGTGAAGGCAAAACTCTTCTTTAGTTTTGTATAGAGTGGAGGAGAGTCAGCTGGAACACAGACAGCAAGTTTATTGGTGTCTGTGTTCCAGCTGGGTAAAACAACACCTCCATTTGTACTGGTGACCATTGTCACTGAGACAGAAAGTGAGAGGAAATCGAAAATCTTAGAGCTGCCATGGATTACATCATTAAATGTTGTGATTCATATGGCTACACTTTGATGGTCATTGTTTATGTGTCTGTGTTTGATTTAAGTTAAATTACTGTCCAAAGGTCTGTAGCTCTTCCATTGCAAAAGATACCTATCGTACTAGAAAGAATCTCATTGGCTCTGGCAAACAACTTCCTATCCACTTCCTAATGCCTCAAAATTTTAGAAACAATGAAGATGTTGTTCCAATGGTCAGGTGGTCTTAGTGGAGATCGAGACCCTTCCAGAACAGGTTCCTGTACCATTGGAAAACAGAGGATTTGAATCAGGTAATCTGTATCACCACTCCAATGAAGCAGAGTCTCCAGTGATGGCTGGTGAAATGGTGTCAATCCCTACAACCGGTCTCATGGACTCTGGTTTATTCAGATGCCAGCAAAATAGGATGGGGGAGCAGTTGTGATGGATCATTCAGCTCAGGGTCTGTGGCTGTTTCAGGCAACAGGCATAGTTTCCAATACCTTGGAGCTAAGGGCAGCATTCTAAGCTCTTTTAGCCTTTCAGGATATTATTCGAGGGAAAGCAGTTCTCCTACAAATGGACAATGCCACGGTGAAGGCATATGTCAGGAGACAGGGAGGGGCATGGAGCAGGACACTGTTGGCAGAAGTGACTCCAATTTTGGAGTGGGCCCAGGTAAATTTGTCTCTCCTTTCGGTGGTATATGTTCCAGGTCCCTCAACTATTAGGCGGACTTTTTGTTGAGAATGTTAATAGACAACAATGAGTAGTCCCTTCAACAAGAACTCTTTCAAGATCTGACAGTACGGGCTTTCCTACCGGAAGTTGATTTGTTCGCTTTCAGAGTCAATGCGAAACTTTGAGGTTCCCCTGTCCTCAGACGCTGGTAGCGGATGCAATAACAGCAGAGTGGTCGTTTAGAGTGGCATATGCCTTTCCGCCAGTTCCCCTTATACTCCGCTTCCTAAGAAGACTCTTCAAGGAGAGGGTCACAGTATTGGCTGTCCTTCTGAACTGGCCCAGATGACCGTGGTACCCGTTACTTTGCCAGTTAGCCAGAGAACACCCTCGTCCACTGCCAGCAGTGCAGAAACTGTTGTCCCAAGGTCCAATTATATATCCAATGCCGAACAGGCTTAGCCTGATGGTCTGGATCTTGAGAGGCAGAGGCTAGTAAACCTTTTTTGGTCAGAAGCAGTCGTTCATACTCTTCTGAACTCCAGGAAGTCCAGTACAAACAGGACTTATAACAGAGTATGGGATAAATTTAAAGACGTTACTGCTTTATATGGATTTTAGCGGTGGAAGCACACCGAGTCACTCATATTCTTGAGTTCCTACAGAGGGGGCTGGACATAAACTTAGCACTGAGCACACTTAAGGGCCAAGTCACTGCAATTTTGGTTTTTACAGGTCATCAATGGGCTTCAGAGAGTCTTGTCATTCAGTTCTTCAAGGCAGTCATTTAAGTCAAGCCTCCAAAAAGTCTGCTTTTCCCAAAGTGGGACTTAGCATTGGTACTTGATTTTCTAGCCTCAGACATTTTTTAACAAGACCAGTCCTTGTGGAATCTTACCCTAAAGGCAAGCTTTTTAGTAGCCGTCACATCAGCCAGAAGGGTGTCCGAGATAGCAGCCTGAGGGTTTAAAGAACCCTTCACAACCTTTTTTGCGGACAGACTGGTCTTAATCCCAATGCTTAGTTTTGTTCCTAAAGTAGCCTCAAGATTTCATTTGCAGCAAGAAATAGTTCTTCCTACCTTCTTTTTAGAACAAGATCAATGTGTTAGTCGGCTAGATGTTGGAAGATCTTTGAGGGCATACATTGAAACCTCTGCTGTGGTCAGAACCTTTCTGATGCTTCAGAAAGGTTCTGAAGCATCAGGTAGACTAATTGCATCTTGGATGGTACGAACAATTGCTTGGGCCTAGAGAACCAAAGGGTTGGCAGTTTCACATGAGGTGACTGCACACTCTATGTGAAGTGTTTTGGCATTTTGGGCAGCAGCCGGTCGGGTTTCCTCAGAGACGATTTGCAAAGCAGCCACATGGTCATCGCTGCATACATTCATGTCGCACTATTGTGTAAAATCAGTGTAAAATCAGTGGCTTTGACTACCGTTGGATTTAAGCAAAAAGTTATTGCTTCTGTTTCTTTGTGTAATTAAATGTTTAGCATCTCCTTCCCCCATGGTGTGGTGAGTTATTTCCCTTGAGTGTGCTGACATGGAGCTCTCAGGAAAAACGGAAAATTGATCTTCATACACCTTACTTTTCTTTTACTGTCGAGCTCCATGGCAGCACAGGAAACCCATCCATTGCCAGTGAACTAGTTAAGCAACAGTGGATCTAGGGGGAGGCTCAGATTTATTAGTTAGGTTCTAGCAGGTTGAGTGAAGGCGGGGATTAAACCTTGAGTGTCCTGCCATGGAGCTTGTCGGGAAAGGAAAATTGCGGTAAGTATGAAGATCAATTTTCCGATTTTTAATGTTGCCCTCAAAGCCACATGATGAGGCCCTCTACTGCTTTTTTGCATTGCTGCATGTACCCCAATGACAGTGCCCAGCTCCCTTTGGCCTTTTTTCAACAATAGCTTGCCCATTAGCTTTCAAAATGGTTAGAATGTGCTATCAAGATTCATCCCCATAAACTTCAGGAGATTGATGCTAAGTTTGAGTTTTGTAGACTTCAAGCAGGATTCAATTAACCCCTTCAATCAAGCCCAGTCAGTTTTACTCATGTCTGTATACACATATGTGAACAGGTAAATACAGACACTTTACAGCTTTATAATACAGTCTATGTAACACGTATAGATATATGTTGTGAGTGTGCAGATATAACATGGTCTGATCACTTTTTTCTTTCCTAAATTTTAAGTACTGTGAGCAGTGTGATTGGTTCAGTTATGCATCAAAACAATGTGAATTGCAAGTGCATAGTGAGTAAATGGTTAGTATGATTGCCAGTTAAGTCACAGCAGGCATTGACTGGTGTGACCTGGACTGACCAGGGAAAATAAGAATGAGAGACCTCTTACCCTCTGCCTAGGTCTAGGTCCCTAAAACTAGCACAAAAAAAGAGGATAGGGAGAAAATAGACAAGCAAAAGCTGATACAGTCTGATAATAATGTGCCTTTGTTTTATTTTAATGAAAGGACTTTTCAATAGACATGTGCGATTCGTTTCGTTCCGAATCGAAATCCAGACGAAATTTCGGAAATTAGGAGATTCGGATATATCTGAATTCCGAATTACAGAAATAACGAATGCAAACTAATCCGAATTTCCGATCCTGAAATTCGTTAGCGGTAGTCTGGAGAAAATTTCGTTTGCAGCAAAGTGACATTAAAAAATATGTTTTTTTTTCTTCACAGTCTGCAGAAGAGGAAAAAAAGTGTGAGGTTCCCCCCCAATGTTAGGAGGGACCCCCCCCCCCAAGTTAAAACAGGAAAGAAAAGTGCCTGGGGTTCCCCCAAAAATCCATAATAGGCCCTTTAGGTCTTGTAGGAATTTTAAGGGGGAACCCCAGCCCCCAAAAATGGGGGAAAGAAATAACATTCTGGTAGGAATAACATTCCTACCAGACCCTTGATCTGAGCACTGGCCCGGCAAGGCAGGAAAAGGGGGTGACGATCGAGCGCCCCCCCCGCGCCTTACCAGGCTATGTGCCTTCAGCATTGGGATGGTGCCCCCATGCCGATGGGCACAAGGGCCTCTTCCCCACAACCCTGACCCGGTGGTTGTGGGGGTCTGCAGGCAAGGGGGATTATTTGATCAGGGTACCCCTTTAATTAATGGGGCACCCAGATGCCGCCCCCCTTGTGAATGAGTAAGGGGTATTTGTACACCTACTCATTCACTAAAGGGTTAAAATTCAATGTAAATAAAGAAACCACACATGTAGAAAAAATCCTTTATTGAAAGACAATTTTTGACTATTCCATTAATTATATATAAAAAAATGGCTCTGTCGATGTAATCAAGCGTCAATCACGATGCACGACACCCGGCGACCCGCTGAAATTAAAAAAAAAGTCCTGCCCCATGGCGACCGTTCGAACCCAACAAAAACTTGCCGCAAAATGACATCTCCTACCCGAAAGTAAACAGATGGGTGGAGCGAGCCATGGCATCATGGCTCACTCCGCTCATTGACATTTTCATCAGCTGTCAAATACTACATAGCATTCAGGCGCACCCGAATGCCATTCGGGTCTGTCAGCCGAGGTGTCATATGAATGGCATTCGGGAGCTCACAAAACTAAAAACAAATTTTTTGCCGGTGCACATGTCTATTTTTTGATGTGCATGTGTCTGTTTATTTACTTTTCACATTTTGTGGGAATGGGTATTAATTTACTCTTGTACTCATTACCCTAAAAGGGGGCAAATATCTGGGCCCCTTATATTATAAAGGGGCATCCAGATTCAACAATAAATCCTCCCCATATTACCCTCACCTCCTTCTTCGGGCACCTGAGGTTAGGAGAAGGCCTTTTCCCTCAACATTGAAACAAGGGTGCTTTGTAAGAAGGGGGGGTTGCCATCTCTCCTTGCAAGGTACCCCTCCAATTTTGCATGTGGCCTGGTCTGGTATAGGGAAGCAGGCCTCCATGCTTGCAGCCCTCCTTTGTCTAGCCACCCAGGCTGCATGCCTGGATTAGGGTCTGTTTAGAATAATAAAGGAAACACCATGCTGTTTTTTTCCTCATTTTTTTTATTTTTGTGTACTGCCACTTAAACATTATCTGACTATGGGATTAAACATTAGGTTTTCTTTTTTACATTATTTATCTACCACAAGAGGAGTCCAGGGAGTTTATATTAAATTCTTATTAAAATTAGGTTACTGCAGATGACTCAGCAGTATAAAATTGGCCAGCAGTAGGATATTTAGTTGAAATATACTAAAGAGAGAGTATAGGCAGTTGTTTTCAACAAGTATGAAGAGATGGCAGAATACACAGAAGTGAAAATGGCCAGCAGCACAACAATTTGACATTGCAAAAATTTACTAGAGACAAATAACACAGGTTCGAGTGTTACTACAAGAATTAAGATACTGCAGGGGATAAAGCAAACCTGGCAGTGTTCTAAAATTGGCCAGAAGCAGGACAATTTTTTAATGCCAATTTTAGGCATACATTTAATAGAGACAAAAAGCACAGGTGTTACTACAAGAATTAAGATACTCCAGAAAAAACAACAGTGTTACACTGGCCAGCAGCATGACAGTTTTAAGTGAGAAGTATTGGGAGTGTAAAATGTATGATTCCCAATACTCAGAGCCGACTTGTGACACTGTAGGTGTCACATGTCGCTTTATAGATTGAGAGCTGAGCGATCACAAACCGCTGATCACTCAATTCATGGTCTTCTTCCTGCAGAGAGCAGTGGCTGTCATTCACAAGCTCTCTGCAGGGATTTCCCCTCCCCTCTCTGTTCCTTCAGCGCTCATTGGACAGACAAGGGTCGGAAGAGCTCTGGCTCTAGGTCTAGAGCTGTCCATCAGGTAGCAGAATCTTTCCTGGCTGCAGAATGGCTCTGCGTTGTCAGCAAATAGCAGGCAATTTTTAGCAGGTAAAAATAGCAATTGTTCCCACATGTAGTGGTTTTACTACAAGAATTAAGGTTACTGCAGATGATACAGGAGTGTAATATTGGCCATCAACGGGAACATTTTAAATAGAAAGGTTGTGCCCAATTTACTACAGATAAAAAGCACAAGCTGGGGCTTTACTAGGATACTTAATATACTTCAGAGGATACAGCAGTGTAAAATTGACTAGCAACAAGACAGTTTTAATCAGGGAGAATAGACCTAACCAGTGATTGACTAACATGTATTTTTACTATAGGGATAGCAGTGCAAATATTGGCAGCAAAAAAATATGCTGTGCTTTGTGCACCTCAAACTTAAAACTCAAAAAAAAAAAGAGTTTAACAAAAAAAGTCCCTTTAACATACAACAAATCCAATATATATCCCCAAAATAAATGAAAACCCCCAAATAACACCCACTTCAACAAAATATCACTTTTTTAGGGAAGCCTTGCTGTACACAAGTAAATAAAAAAAAAGGTTGCTATAGACAGGACAGCAGCTAAAAGTGACTCCTAACCTACAATGTACAACAAAATAAAATTAAAGATAAATAGGCCCACAATAATAAGAAAAAAAGGCAGCAAAGGGGTTAATTGTCCAAAGTGCTAGCAACTAGATTTAAAGTACAGTTTCTTAATTGACCCTAATCTTTCCCTATCCTTTCCCTGCAACAGCTTCCATTACAGTGACACTATGGCTGCTCTGCACTCTCCTTTTATAGTGGGGGCTGACACATAACAAAGCCCCCATTACTGGCACTTCTAAGCCAGCTGACCTAAGTTTAAAGACCCCTACAGTGCATTATGATTACAATGCGTTAAGCCCAGCAAAATCCTGTATTAGTTAGTTGAGACCTGAACAGGCAGCATCCAGCTCAACTCCAAGGTAGACCCAATCTCAAATGACATCCCTAGTGTCTGTGGAGTTTCTATTATTAGAGAAGTATAAATATTCATAAGCATTCATTAAATTGTTAATAACCCATTATTGACAAGAAGCATTGTCAGTCAGCTTCTAAGAAATCAGTGCATGACGATTACCATTGCAGACCCCCAGCCAACTCTGGATGTTCACATGCAGTTTAGTATAGTTTGAACCAGTTCAAGCCATTATATTGCATAAAAAATAATATATATACTGTAGTTATAAATGTGACTGTATCTATATACTCAGAATGTAATATTTATGGTCTCGATTTTGCATGATAGATTTAATTTAAGTCCCTGGCAGTTCTGTCAGTTAGATGCCTTTGTGTGAATTAGAAAATGCAGATCAAAGATAAAGAACACTAGAGCCTGAACCCTTGGCTTTTATTGCATAGTCTACTACATACAAAGGATTCAGTGTAGTTTGACTTTAGCTAATATTACAGAGGAAAGGAGCTAATCAAAATGCCTGTGAGGTAAGAGATGCAAAGGCAAAACATTAATTAGTGAATAAAACCAGCTATAAGTGACTTTGAGCAAGCCTGTGAGAAAAACTAAAAGGTCAACTGCTTCAGTTTGGAGCATTCTCTACATTCACCAAATAACAAATGTCATGCAGTGTATGTTGGCTCTGCTCGCTGAAAGCTACAGGGGACAAAATGAATATTCCTTGGCTTTTACCTCCTTTCAAGAAATGTGCTTCTATATTGTCAACCCAAATTCACTCTATATTAATTATTTGCAGGTGCAGAGTAATAAGCTCCTGGGATATCAGGCTACAGTTCTTCCCAGTTTTTTTTCCTCCATCAATTTTAATATTTTGCCACAAGGTCATGTACATGAATCAGATACACATAAAGAATAATGAGTGGCCCCATGGTGGGGTTAATGTTTTTTGAGATGCTGCAAACCTTCTTTATTTGTTGTGACCCTTGTGACATCATCTCTCGGTGGCTCATACATCAAAATTAAATGATATGCTCCCTTGGGAATTCTAGTGATTGCAAAAACCTATGCAGAGTGCTGTAAGGCTGCTCTGGGAAATAAAAAAACATTGGTTATCTGTGTATTTCTTAAATAAATTGAAATAGCTGTGCTTATGAAGTAAAAAAGTGCTGACAATACAGACTGAATTACAACATTCAGTATTCACTGCTTTTATTTCAACACCAGCAAAGCTCAGCATGACCACCATGCATTGTTATCTATAAATAAGCAAATCAATTTATGGCTCACACTCTGTAATAGGATGTTTAGTTGTAGAACATCACACAACTGTCTCATAACTGAGAGAAGCCTCCTTGAGGCATAACTGTGAGATTTGTGCTGAGTTTGTAGGCAAAAGAGAAATCATGACATTTAAGAGAAAACATCTGCAAAGGCTAAAGATATTAAAGGCTATGCCCCCACTAGGTTCTTTTGTCAAAATTTAAGAGAAAAGATTATATATTTTGTACATTTTGAATAACTTTTGTTTAAAAAATATGTATACTCACAGTGTTCACTGCACATGTTTAATGTGTTGCAATGTGTTCACTTACATCACATGCAAAGGAAATTTACATCTTCATATACATAAACTGGATTGGTACTAAAATGTAAACATAAAGCTTTGTTAACAATGTACGTGTATCTCCTTTGTCTAAAGGGGAAGGAGGGTCCCCATGTGGCCCCACACTGGTTGAATTTTGGCCAAGTCATTGGAAACTAAAAATTTGACAAGTGTATATCCAGTAAAACATTTAACATACTGTAGCTTTTTGTTAACATTTGAGTATGAGTCCACTTGATATTTAGGCCTCATTCACATAGATGTGCACAGCCATAAAAACGTGCACGTTCCTGCAGAAACTGCACTTGAAAGGGGCAGGTGCTGCATATAGCCACCTGCAGCCACGTCCTGCCATATGGATGTACAGGCATGGCTACATGCCAACCTGAACTACAGGTACAGATGCATGCTCTTGGATGCAGACAGTCTGTGTCTGCCTCCTGTATTTGCCTACCTCACAAAAAAGGGAGAGCTAGCAGCAACTAAACCGGAATAGAACTTGTTGCTGACATAGACAAAAATAAGTAGTCCCAAAAAAGACAGCAATGGAGCACTAATGCCACTGAACAGCACAGTAAATGAGGCGAATGTGTGTACACCTCCGCCTAATTTACTGTGCTGTTCAGTGGCATTAGTGTGTACTCTCAGCAGCACAACCACACTGCAATTCATTGTAATGTAGCAGTAACAATACTGTATAACACTTTGCTAGTTCACCACTAGCACTGTACAAGTAGCACAAACTGTCTGTCCCCTACAAAGCTGTCAGCTGTCCCTCAATAACTCCAACACACACTGACAAAAGGATGCTGCAAGAGGGGGCCGGTGCCACATTTTGAAAGCCCAATTTTGTCCATAATTTTTCACCTGACTAGACATCACTGGTCAGGCAAAGAATTATGGTGTTGGGTTTGCGGTGAACTTTGCATGAGCACAGTTCTCAACAAAGCAAACTTGGTGGTAAATGCAAACCCCATCCCTAGTGCTAATCGTAAAGTATATAATATGCAAATAGCTACTGGTACCATAGGGCAGTTTTTCTAACATGATCAGTGACTATAGTAAACAAAAGAAAAAAAAAGATAAAAAATAATTTTTAAATAAATGTAAACAAAAAAAAAAAAAATAATGTAAAAAAATAAAAAAAAAACAGTGTGGGATCCCCGTCCCAAACCATACCAGACATTTTAGGTCTGGTAGGAAAGTTAGGAGGGACCCCAAGTTAAAAATAAGTGAGTGGGGTTCTCCCCCAAAGTCATACCAGGCTGTTTAAGGAGGAACCCCACCCCCCAAAATGGGGGGAAAACATGGGGGTTTCCCTTAAAATTCCTAACCAGGCCTTTGATCCGAGCACAGTCCTGGCAGGGCAGGAAAGGAGGAATGAGTGAGCCTATCCCCTCCCTGCCATACCAGGCCATATGCCCTCAGCACTGGGAGGGTGCTTTTCCAGGGTCCCCCTGAAAAGCACCATGTCCCTGCTGATGGGGACAAGGGCCTCTTTCCCACAAGCCCTGGTGCATTGGTTCTGGGGTTCTGCAGGCAGGGGGGCTTGTTTGTATTGGAGTAACCCTTTAATAAAGGGGCACCCAGATGCGCCCCCCCTTGTGAATGAGTAAGGGTTACTTGCACCCCTACCCATTCACTAAAGTGTTAAATCACAATTAAAATAAAGAGCCCACACTTTTGAAAAAATCCTTTAATAGAAAAAAAACACAACAAGGAATTTTGACAATTTCTTTATTTTAAAAAAATCCCCCCAAAAATCCAGCAACCTAATCCTAAGGTCAATCGTGATGTCCAGCATTCTCCATGATGACGACTCAGTGACATTTTTAAGAAAACGATGCCCGCCGACCCAACCGAGCTACAACCGCAGAATGAAGAATCTGACAGATGCCGGCAAAATATAAACAATTGGGTGGAGATAGTGGTGACATTGGGCCTGCACCTACCAGAGTCTTCCCGTAGGTCCCAGACAAATAAAAACAACTGGGTGGAGCCAGCCATGATGTCAAGTCCGGCTCCGCCTGGTTGGGGTCATTTAATGACAGCCCCGTGTCCTTAAATAACCTGAGGATGCTGGTCTGTCCATCTCCGCTTCGGCTGTGATTACAGCTCAGTCGAGCCAAAGCATATGCGCTTGGCTCAGCTGAACAGTTTGCGCACCTTCGGCTGCTGTACGGGCTATTGTGAATAGCCTGTACATCAGCCCTTTGGTTCGCTGAGCTGAAGGGCTTCGGCGGCCAAAGTGAGCCGAAGGATCAGCCGAAGCTAAAGCTAGAATATTCAGCTCCTTCATGAATAACCATGTAAGACTAATCTGTCAAAATATGTTTTTATATTTTAAGGACATATACACTTTTGTTTAATGTGATATTATAGGGTTGCACAGATACCAAGTACAGTACTCGGTACAAGTACGAGTACATGTACCGATACTTTTGAACTCCAAGACTACACTAGAGAAAAATTCAAAAAGTAGGAGGCCACTGTCATTTGTAAGGAGCACACGGAGCTCCTGGGATTTGTACATTCCTGTTTTAATGTACGATTTTGTTTTTATAAATATAAATAAAGGGATGCACAGATACCAGTTTTGCGAGTACAAGTACTGGTAATTGCCGAGTACTTACAAGTACGAGTACTGATACATTTTTGTTTATTGTCATGTGACAGTTTTTCTAAAACAATACAGACTAATGATTTCAGGACAGTGGTGGAGCACCAGAGCCTGGTCCCAGCTGCAACCGCTGAAACCCTGGTAGTTCTCATGAAAATGCCAAGTATCTGCACTGGTACTCGAAAAGTATCTGTACATCCCTAATTATACATAATAAACATTTATTATTATTGTTTTTTTAATACTATAATTACATCTTACAATTAGAGTGTTAAATGAAGCCACCCTGCCAGCTTAAGGCTATAGTGGCATCTACAGCGGCAGGATGAATGCTCATTTTTGTGTAAATAGCTTAGTAATTGGTTACCAAATGTTAATGGGAACAAAAGCGGTCAGTAACAGCCAGGTCTGACAGCTAGCAGCCATGCACAATGTCATTTGCTAGCAGTCAAAGGTAGGGGGAAGGTAGATTAATGTTCTTTCTGCATGGGGAACCATGCAAGGGAATGATAATTACATGGGGGGTGGGAAGGGGTTAATGATAATTGCACTGCCCTCCCATGCATTTAACATCTCTGGTGAAGTTTGAGTGCTCCAAATCCCCGTATCTTGGTAAGACCCAATCAATATTGGCTGGTAATGCTGTTTATATCTGTTGTCTGCTCTGGTTCTGAACCCATTTTTTATAACATGCCTTTGCTCTGATCTGTATATGATATACTGTGTGTTTTCACTGTTCTCAAACTTCTGTTCTTGTTCTGCTTTGGATTCCTGCATGTGCCTGCCATCATGCCCTCCTTCCAGGAGTCCCAAAATCCCCTAGATATTGTCAGCAGTCCCCTGTTGTTATGTTTAAATATATCCCTGTATACAATTCTTTAATTAAAAATGTTGTACCAAAAATATTTCAATTTGCATTCGTTTGTTATGTCTCCCAGTACAATGATAATGTTATCAGTATGTCCATGTGTTTGTTTCTGTGAATGAAGGGGATTTTGAAAACCTTCAGTCATAAAAGGATCAATAAAATCTTCCACATCAAAATAAACAAAGCTTAGTGTACTTGGTATTCTAGCTTAGGCACCATCTTCACTTAAGGGGAATATGCTCTCTAGAGTGATTGGGATAAAAGTTATATAGTTAGGTTGCAAAACATAAATGTCCAATTAATTAATTCTCAAGAAAAATCTTCTTTCAGAGAAATCTCTTTGGAAAAAATGGCAAGAGAACAGTAAATATCTACACTCTTGTAAACACACACCCAGCAGCCTAGCTGCAGCTTCTACCCTTATATTTAATTTCTTCTTTTGATGCATTCTTTAGTGCTAGTGGATGAGATTTTCCTAGGTCTATGTCCAAATCATCTACTAGAAGTTATCTGATGCTTGCATTGTTGACTTACTGCAGCTGAACTCTGGCATCAACAAGGTACTCCATTAACATTTAGCTAAGTAAATATACACTGTGTCTGAACACTCTGAAAACCCTTCCTGCAATTATCCTTATTTGTTTTTTTTTTGTATATGAATTATCTTCATATCTGGTACTTGTTTCTGAACTACTGCTTCTGGTTTAAACTTAGCAAATCTCAATCATTTTACATGTCAGCTAGAATTGAATATTGGTTATTGCTACCTGCGTTTTACCTGCCCTCACCTTCTGTATGTGTCTTCAACTATGTCCATCTATTATCTGCCCCAGGCTCTGGATGTTATCGGACTATGACTCCATTATCCATCACTTTGTCTCTTTATCTTCCTGTCACTTATTTCCATTAGGGCAATCCTGAAGGAAGCAATCCAGGAGCTGAGATGCAGTCAAGTAATATTTGCAAGTGAGTATTTTGAAGATCAAGCACTCATTAGACTCTGTGCCTTGCTTAAAAACTACATTTGTTGTTAGTGGCACAAAGAATCCCAAATTGTCCATGAAACGTGTCAGATGGTTTTCTGTATTTGTCTCTGTTTTTTCTAATTTCTAACTTCTGGATTGTTCTTTGCTCAACACCTCTTCCAGGCCAGTACTCTTGCAAGACAGCTAATAGTTCTAAAACTTTCTTCTAATGATCAGTGTTTTTCATTCATCTGGTTATGCTTTGATTCTGCTATTGGGCATGAAAGAATGAAAGAATGAAAGCACCAAAAACAGAACGTATGAAGTCCACCTTCAATTTTTTTTAGACTCGTATGTCATAAAAATCCAATGGTTCAAAGGGCCCCCCTTAATCAGGGCTTGGTACTTTTGAACAAAGTGTGTACTGGACTGAAAAACAGTATCAAGCCCTGATGAAAGGGGGCTCTTTGAACCTCTGAAATCCATTAGTTTTTAAAGACATATGTGTTTTGTTTGTTCCACTTTTTCTCGTCGCATACACAGTCCCTACTCGAGAAAACACCTAACCTTCAGCAACCATGTCTAGAGAGCTGTCTAGGGAGAATCATTCCCACTGCAATGCTTAAGACCTAACTGGTAACATATCCTACTTTAAGAGATACACACACACACCTTTCTTCTAATTGATCCTGTTTTTGTTATTGACCAACAGGAGAACTAAAGGACCTGTCCTTGGGGGCAGGTTCATGTGACGTATATCAAATCTGAAATGGTTTTACACAACTTTTTTAAGATGAAATCAAGTTGTATTGTTGTTGTAATGCAGTTAAAGACAGGTCTAATAAATTTAAGCAAGTACATTTGGTGGTGACATTTCCTAGATGTGTGGATCAACTTTAGATTTTGCTGTCATGCTTTGAAAAAACCCTATGTATCATCAAATGTTAATGTGGTGTTAGCTATCTAGCAGGAAAGTTGACAAATATCTTGCATTATCCTCTGTGTTAGTAAAAGTTAATTTTAATGATACAGGTGAAACTCGAATAATTAGAATATCGTGCAAAAGTAATGGCAGTAAGTGCTGCAAAAGGGGCCCAAACCAAGTACTGAGTACATATGCATGCTTGTACTTTTCAGAGGTCCGATATTGTTCTATGTACAATCCTTGTTTTATTGATTGCATGTAATAATCTACTTTTTTGAGGTTGTGGATTTGGGGTTCTTGGGGTTTTCATGAGCTGTAAGCCATAATCATCACAATGATGACAAATCACGGCTTGAATTATCTTGCTTTGCATGTAATGAGTCTATCTCATATATTAGTTTCACCTTTTAAGTTGCATTAGTGAAATAAATGAACTTTGCACGATATTCTAATTATTCGAGTTTCACCTGTATAT
>NW_017307126.1:540045-554750 GCF_000935625.1 Nanorana parkeri
GAAATTCGTCGGAATTACAAATCCGAAATCCGATTACGATCTGAATAACGAATCCGATCCGAATCCGAAACCCACAAAGAAACACATACAGGACCCGATTTTGGAAATACGAAATAAACAAAATCCGAAACGAAACAAATATCTAAAAAATAGTCCTCTTTTAATATTATATAGATTGCAATAAGATCTGTTCAAACCTTTATTATAGCCACAGCAGTCCCAGCAACCAATCATATTCCACTGTCAGTTTAAAAGGACAGCTTATAAACTGGAAGCTAATGTCTAACTATGTGCTAATGCATTCTCATTACACACAATTATAATTTTTATTGAAAATTCTGAGCATATATGCTAACAACTTTATAATCCATCTTGCTTGCTTTTTTTCCAACTGGAAAATTGAGACAGTGGGGTTGATTTACTAAATGTGTAGTGCGTGTTCACCCAGAAAACTGAATGTACACTTTGCAAAGTGAATGTTATTTAACAAAGTGAAGTTGTGTTCACATTAAACACACAATCATGTGCAAGACATAAATCAGGAGTTCGACTCATCTGGATCGGCTGAGCCGAAGCTCCAGCAGCTCACTCGCTGTCTTTCGCCCCTATTCTTATAGGGGCCGAATGGCAGTGAGTAAATAGCTGAATGCCGCCGAGCGGCATTCGGCTCGGCTATTGTGCTCGCTACCTCCAAGGTAGCGAGCAGAAGAGAGAGAAATGTAAACAAATGTAAAAAATTATTTAAATAGTTGTAAAAAAAATATGAAAATTAAAAGAAGTTAAGAAAATGAAAAAAATTTTAAGAAAAGAAAAAAAACATTGTGGGGTCCCCGTCCCAAACCATACCAGACATTTTAGGTCTGGTAGGAAAGTTAGGAGGGACCCCAAGTTAAAAATAAGTGAGTGGGGTTCTCCCCCAAAGTCATACCAGGCTGTTTAAGGAGGAACCCCACCCCCCAAAATGGGGGGAAAACATGGGGGTTTCCCTTAAAATTCCTAACCAGGCCTTTGATCCGAGCACAGTCCTGGCAGGGCAGGAAAGGAGGAATGAGTGAGCCTATCCCCTCCCTGCCATACCAGGCCATATGCCCTCAGCACTGGGAGGGTGCTTTTCCAGGGTCCCCCTGAAAAGCACCATGTCCCTGCTGATGGGGACAAGGGCCTCTTTCCCACAAGCCCTGGTGCATTGGTTCTGGGGTTCTGCAGGCAGGGGGGCTTGTTTGTATTGGAGTAACCCTTTAATAAAGGGGCACCCAGATGCGCCCCCCCTTGTGAATGAGTAAGGGTTACTTGCACCCCTACCCATTCACTAAAGTGTTAAATCACAATTAAAATAAAGAGCCCACACTTTTGAAAAAATCCTTTAATAGAAAAAAAACACAACAAGGAATTTTGACAATTTCTTTATTTTAAAAAAATCCCCCCAAAAATCCAGCAACCTAATCCTAAGGTCAATCGTGATGTCCAGCATTCTCCATGATGACGACTCAGTGACATTTTTAAGAAAACGATGCCCGCCGACCCAACCGAGCTACAACCGCAGAATGAAGAATCTGACAGATGCCGGCAAAATATAAACAATTGGGTGGAGATAGTGGTGACATTGGGCCTGCACCTACCAGAGTCTTCCCGTAGGTCCCAGACAAATAAAAACAACTGGGTGGAGCCAGCCATGATGTCAAGTCCGGCTCCGCCTGGTTGGGGTCATTTAATGACAGCCCCGTGTCCTTAAATAACCTGAGGATGCTGGTCTGTCCATCTCCGCTTCGGCTGTGATTACAGCTCAGTCGAGCCAAAGCATATGCGCTTGGCTCAGCTGAACAGTTTGCGCACCTTCGGCTGCTGTACGGGCTATTGTGAATAGCCTGTACATCAGCCCTTTGGTTCGCTGAGCTGAAGGGCTTCGGCGGCCAAAGTGAGCCGAAGGATCAGCCGAAGCTAAAGCTAGAATATTCAGCTCCTTCATGAATAACCATGTAAGACTAATCTGTCAAAATATGTTTTTATATTTTAAGGACATATACACTTTTGTTTAATGTGATATTATAGGGTTGCACAGATACCAAGTACAGTACTCGGTACAAGTACGAGTACATGTACCGATACTTTTGAACTCCAAGACTACACTAGAGAAAAATTCAAAAAGTAGGAGGCCACTGTCATTTGTAAGGAGCACACGGAGCTCCTGGGATTTGTACATTCCTGTTTTAATGTACGATTTTGTTTTTATAAATATAAATAAAGGGATGCACAGATACCAGTTTTGCGAGTACAAGTACTGGTAATTGCCGAGTACTTACAAGTACGAGTACTGATACATTTTTGTTTATTGTCATGTGACAGTTTTTCTAAAACAATACAGACTAATGATTTCAGGACAGTGGTGGAGCACCAGAGCCTGGTCCCAGCTGCAACCGCTGAAACCCTGGTAGTTCTCATGAAAATGCCAAGTATCTGCACTGGTACTCGAAAAGTATCTGTACATCCCTAATTATACATAATAAACATTTATTATTATTGTTTTTTTAATACTATAATTACATCTTACAATTAGAGTGTTAAATGAAGCCACCCTGCCAGCTTAAGGCTATAGTGGCATCTACAGTGGCAGGATGAATGCTCATTTTTGTGTAAATAGCTTAGTAATTGGTTACCAAATGTTAATGGGAACAAAAGCGGTCAGTAACAGCCAGGTCTGACAGCTAGCAGCCATGCACAATGTCATTTGCTAGCAGTCAAAGGTAGGGGGAAGGTAGATTAATGTTCTTTCTGCATGGGGAACCATGCAAGGGAATGATAATTACATGGGGGGTGGGAAGGGGTTAATGATAATTGCACTGCCCTCCCATGCATTTAACATCTCTGGTGAAGTTTGAGTGCTCCAAATCCCCGTATCTTGGTAAGACCCAATCAATATTGGCTGGTAATGCTGTTTATATCTGTTGTCTGCTCTGGTTCTGAACCCATTTTTTATAACATGCCTTTGCTCTGATCTGTATATGATATACTGTGTGTTTTCACTGTTCTCAAACTTCTGTTCTTGTTCTGCTTTGGATTCCTGCATGTGCCTGCCATCATGCCCTCCTTCCAGGAGTCCCAAAATCCCCTAGATATTGTCAGCAGTCCCCTGTTGTTATGTTTAAATATATCCCTGTATACAATTCTTTAATTAAAAATGTTGTACCAAAAATATTTCAATTTGCATTCGTTTGTTATGTCTCCCAGTACAATGATAATGTTATCAGTATGTCCATGTGTTTGTTTCTGTGAATGAAGGGGATTTTGAAAACCTTCAGTCATAAAAGGATCAATAAAATCTTCCACATCAAAATAAACAAAGCTTAGTGTACTTGGTATTCTAGCTTAGGCACCATCTTCACTTAAGGGGAATATGCTCTCTAGAGTGATTGGGATAAAAGTTATATAGTTAGGTTGCAAAACATAAATGTCCAATTAATTAATTCTCAAGAAAAATCTTCTTTCAGAGAAATCTCTTTGGAAAAAATGGCAAGAGAACAGTAAATATCTACACTCTTGTAAACACACACCCAGCAGCCTAGCTGCAGCTTCTACCCTTATATTTAATTTCTTCTTTTGATGCATTCTTTAGTGCTAGTGGATGAGATTTTCCTAGGTCTATGTCCAAATCATCTACTAGAAGTTATCTGATGCTTGCATTGTTGACTTACTGCAGCTGAACTCTGGCATCAACAAGGTACTCCATTAACATTTAGCTAAGTAAATATACACTGTGTCTGAACACTCTGAAAACCCTTCCTGCAATTATCCTTATTTGTTTTTTTTTTGTATATGAATTATCTTCATATCTGGTACTTGTTTCTGAACTACTGCTTCTGGTTTAAACTTAGCAAATCTCAATCATTTTACATGTCAGCTAGAATTGAATATTGGTTATTGCTACCTGCGTTTTACCTGCCCTCACCTTCTGTATGTGTCTTCAACTATGTCCATCTATTATCTGCCCCAGGCTCTGGATGTTATCGGACTATGACTCCATTATCCATCACTTTGTCTCTTTATCTTCCTGTCACTTATTTCCATTAGGGCAATCCTGAAGGAAGCAATCCAGGAGCTGAGATGCAGTCAAGTAATATTTGCAAGTGAGTATTTTGAAGATCAAGCACTCATTAGACTCTGTGCCTTGCTTAAAAACTACATTTGTTGTTAGTGGCACAAAGAATCCCAAATTGTCCATGAAACGTGTCAGATGGTTTTCTGTATTTGTCTCTGTTTTTTCTAATTTCTAACTTCTGGATTGTTCTTTGCTCAACACCTCTTCCAGGCCAGTACTCTTGCAAGACAGCTAATAGTTCTAAAACTTTCTTCTAATGATCAGTGTTTTTCATTCATCTGGTTATGCTTTGATTCTGCTATTGGGCATGAAAGAATGAAAGAATGAAAGCACCAAAAACAGAACGTATGAAGTCCACCTTCAATTTTTTTTAGACTCGTATGTCATAAAAATCCAATGGTTCAAAGGGCCCCCCTTAATCAGGGCTTGGTACTTTTGAACAAAGTGTGTACTGGACTGAAAAACAGTATCAAGCCCTGATGAAAGGGGGCTCTTTGAACCTCTGAAATCCATTAGTTTTTAAAGACATATGTGTTTTGTTTGTTCCACTTTTTCTCGTCGCATACACAGTCCCTACTCGAGAAAACACCTAACCTTCAGCAACCATGTCTAGAGAGCTGTCTAGGGAGAATCATTCCCACTGCAATGCTTAAGACCTAACTGGTAACATATCCTACTTTAAGAGATACACACACACACCTTTCTTCTAATTGATCCTGTTTTTGTTATTGACCAACAGGAGAACTAAAGGACCTGTCCTTGGGGGCAGGTTCATGTGACGTATATCAAATCTGAAATGGTTTTACACAACTTTTTTAAGATGAAATCAAGTTGTATTGTTGTTGTAATGCAGTTAAAGACAGGTCTAATAAATTTAAGCAAGTACATTTGGTGGTGACATTTCCTAGATGTGTGGATCAACTTTAGATTTTGCTGTCATGCTTTGAAAAAACCCTATGTATCATCAAATGTTAATGTGGTGTTAGCTATCTAGCAGGAAAGTTGACAAATATCTTGCATTATCCTCTGTGTTAGTAAAAGTTAATTTTAATGATACAGGTGAAACTCGAATAATTAGAATATCGTGCAAAAGTAATGGCAGTAAGTGCTGCAAAAGGGGCCCAAACCAAGTACTGAGTACATATGCATGCTTGTACTTTTCAGAGGTCCGATATTGTTCTATGTACAATCCTTGTTTTATTGATTGCATGTAATAATCTACTTTTTTGAGGTTGTGGATTTGGGGTTCTTGGGGTTTTCATGAGCTGTAAGCCATAATCATCACAATGATGACAAATCACGGCTTGAATTATCTTGCTTTGCATGTAATGAGTCTATCTCATATATTAGTTTCACCTTTTAAGTTGCATTAGTGAAATAAATGAACTTTGCACGATATTCTAATTATTCGAGTTTCACCTGTATATCTTTATTATTATGTACAGCACATTGCACTTAAGCATTTTTTGACACAGCTCACAAATAACATTAGATCAATTGACTGTATTTTTAAAGAAATGTTTATGTTCTTAAATAACAAAGCTAGTTTTTCTATCTACAAGCAAATTTACATTTGTAGGCACTAATAAAACAAAATAAAAAAAAATATATTTTTTTTTTGGCATTTGATATTTATTGACATTTTTCAAACATTCACAGCAGATACACATGTAAAACCATCGTAACAACTTTAAGTAGGGAGTGTAAGGAAGAGTGAAGAATGCCAGCCAGGGACCAAGGGCGTGTCAGATGTTGTTCTAGGAGAGTATTGGAATAAAAAGAGGTGTTCAGTATCCAGTCTCTTATGTGTCGGAAAATACTTGCTAGGTTATATAGTCGAATGTTGGGTAGGTTCATGCCTAGATGTGTTTTGGGATTCTGCATTTTTTTGAGAGCTACGCGAGCTTTTTTGCCTCTCCAAATAAAGTGGGTAAAGGCTGAGTCTAAAAGTCTTGTATCTGTATGTTTAAGTAGTAAGGGCAAAGTCTGCATAGGATAAAGGAGGCGCGCAAAGCTCACCATACGTATCAGATGACATCTACCTGTCATAGATAACGGGAGATGTTTCCATGAGGACAGTTCGTTTACGATTTTATGAATAATAGGGGTAAAGTTTAGCTTGTATAGGTCTGGGGTGGTGCGAGGAATCTGTAAACCATTGTAAAAAAGCATTGATTTGATTTCATGGGGTCCTAATTTATAGCCAGTGAACAGTGTAGGCGACAACAGGGAACGGGAGAGTGGTTCGATGGCTATATTAAAAAGTAATGGGGAGAGGGGACATCCCTGTCTGGTACCCCTGTGTAGGTCAATCTTGGGGGAGAGAGAGGTAGAGGTGAAAATTCTTGCCTCAGGTGATGTGTACAGGGTGGAAATAAAGTGAAGAAAAGCACCAGTAAATCCCATCTTAACCAACACATTTCTAAGCCATACCCATGAGATACTGTCAAAAGCCTTCTCCGCGTCCAGAGCCAACAAGGCCATTGGACGCGAAGAAGACCCCGACAGTCTCGTATCATTCAGGGCGCACAGAATCTTGCGTATATTGAGACCCGCAGAGCGACCTGTAACAAAACCTGCTTGGTTATCAGAAATTATTCTTGGTAGAATATTAGACAAACGGATAGCCATGATTTTGGACAAAAACTTAGCATCTAAATTTAACAATGAGATTGGGCGGTAGGATCCTGGCTGAAGAGGGTCTTTACCTTTTTTAGGTAGGAGTCTGATGTAAGCTTCGTTAAACGTAGGAGGATAAATCCGTTCCGATAGAATGTGAAGGAACAGGCGTAGCAGGTGGGGCGCTACATCTTCAGCCAGCAGCTTATAAAATTCGGAAGACAAAAAACCGGAAGTCTATATATTTTTTTATTAGAAAATCAATACTTATTTGTATCAAATCACACCACAACATTTGTAAACACATTTCTAAATGTAACCTAATTCAAATAACAACTCTAGAATTGTAAACTTTATCCTGAGTATAGAAGGAGGGAGGGAGGATCTTTACAAGAAAATAGACACAAATTAAGTATTCATTTTTTTGCCATTTGTGTTTTCCATCATCACAATTAGGGTTGCATAGATACTTTTCGAGTACCAGTGCAACTTTTCGAGTACCAGTGCAGATACTTGGCATTTTCATGAGAACTACCAGGGTTGCAGAGGTTGCAGCTGGGACCTGGCTCTGGCTCTCCACCGCTGTCCTGAAATCATTAGTCTGTATTGTTTTAGAAAAACTGTCACATGACAATAAACAAAAATGTATCAGTACTCGTACTTGTAAGTACTCGGCAAGTACCAGTACTCGTACTCGCAAAACTGGTATATGTGCATCCCTTTATTTATATTTATAAAAACAAAATCGTACATTAAAACAGAGATGTACAAATCCCAGGAGCTCTGTGTGCACCTTACAAATGACAGCGGCCTCCTAATTTTTGAATTTTTCTCTAGTGTAGTCTTGGAGCTCAAAAGTATCGGTACATGTACTCGTACTTGTACCGAGTACTGTACTTGGTATCTGTGCAACCCTAATCACAATGATACCTAACTAAGACACAAAGATAGCTATTTGTACAGCCTTGTGTATAAGACCTAACAGGAAGAAAATATGGAGGTGTTGCACATAGAAAAGCAAGTGTGCTTTTTCATGACCACAGCACATCCAGTTATTTTAGGTGTATAACTGCATGCAGTACACTTGTGAACAGTTGTTTAAATAATGACATTAATAGTCAGTAATCATAGTAATAATTCCCTTTTGCAATCAAAAACCTTTTAAAACAAACCTTTCAACACTATGCTGTAATTAAGTTGAAAAAATATAGAAGTCAATTGAGTTCAACCAATACAAATGAATTAAAGTAGTATTAAACTCTCAAACTTTTTTCAATAATGAATCCAGATCAAACAAGTATGCATTGACCCGCAAACCATTGGTTTACATTTTTCTCCAAACATTTACAATCATCATGTTTCTGAACAGCTGCTTTCAAGTCTCTCAGCTCAGCTTCCCTAAGCTTCCTGTCCAGTACAAAATCACAAAGGACAAAGCTGATCAACAATGCAGTGAAAAGACCAACCAGTACTTGTTTTCTTTTTAATCTGTGGTGGTAGAGGGGAGCAGCGCTGGACTATTCTTTTTTGTTTTAATGTGTGGTAGATGGTTTGTGGAGGTGAGTAGGCAGTTTTATGATCCAATGGATCCTTTTAGGAAGATCCTTCTCGAGAAATAGAAAAAAATTGGAGATAAAAATGTGCCACTTCACTATAATATGTCATGAATAGGTTTATTTCTGGTCAACAACATAAGCCAAAGCATTTTGGGGGTAGACCTGGATTTGTGGCAGGGCACACAGAATATTTATTCCTATACAAAGGCCGGACATAGAAACATTTTCAGATTTTACACCCAAAATTTGCTCCACAACTGATAACTCAAAATGAGTAGTTCAACATTTCAAAGATACTCTGCCACCAATTTAAAAATTGGTGGCAGAGAGTGGCAGAGAAAAGCAGAGAAAAAGCAAGTATTCTAAATACTTATTTGCAACATTTTTCCTGTAGTAAACAATTTCTTATTGACCTGCAATGTGCACCTAAAATTGTTAGGGAATTTACACTTTCTAAAATGTAAATTCCCCAGCACAGCCCATTCATGCCTTGCACATCAAAGTCCTCATAAAAGTAATCTCTTCTAGGAGGGTCTAATTGCTTTCTGTGCTGGCCCAGCTACTTTGCCTTTCTCCTCACCTCCATATGTGACCATTTATCTAGCAGCCCGTGAAAGAAAAAAGGGGAATAATATAGAGTGGCACTTGAGTGACAGCTCTAAATCTGCTTGGGCTGCTGACATCACATCCAAGATGGCAGCACTAAGCAGCGGTCTTAGGACTTTTAAATGTCTATTCAAGGGTGGCTTTTATAGGTAAATAACATGCCTGATATATGTTAAATGAACATATATTTTTATGGAAGGATTGCTTTAATTAATGGTCAGGAGACTCTTTCAGAGCTTTTTGTGTGTGTAGGGGTGTAGGATGTTTTGTCACTTTAACAGATAAGGGAGGGGAGAAGCGCTGTAAACCAAGTGAAAAAGCAGGGCTATTTTTTAGGAAAGGAGGGCTGGAAAAATAAGGGCCAGTTGTGATTCCCGACCTTCAGTGGTTGATCCAATTTCTCCAAAATGTCCCAGAAAACATAAATGTGTGATACGGAGATGAGTAAAATTGTGTGAAATAAATCAAAACAAATTTAGAAACTTACCCTTAGGTAAGGAGTGTTGCGAAATCATCGGCCAGGAGTAGAGGTGGATGGTTCCGGTGTTCCAAGGCGTCTTGACTGTGGCCCATTGTTTGGTGGGATATCTGTCGTCTGTTGTCCTGTTGATTGAAGGTAGCGAGAAGGCCGAGGCGGTGGCAGTGTGTTCTTCACTTGCCTTAGGTAAGGAGTGTTATAAAATCATCGGCGAGGAGTAAAGATGGATGGTTCTGGTGTTTCAAGGATTCTTGACTGCGACCTGTTGTTTGGTGGGATGTCTGTTGTCCTGTTGATTGAGGGTAGCGAGGAGGCAGAGGCTCCCTGGCTTGAAAAAGAAGTGTTATACTTCGAAACGTGTAGCCTCGTTTGATACACACCCAGCCTCCACCCGACTCGTGCCCGTGTGTTCCGCCAGCACCTGGCCCGAACCGAGTGCCCCCCTCTAGCCTGCAACCACTGCCCGGCACCTGGATCACTGCCGCAGCATCGCGGTATTATGAGCCACTTGTGTCCCTCTCTCTCCCCCCCTCCGCCTCGTTGCCTCGTTTGATACACACCCAGCCTCCACCCGACTCGTGCCCGTGTGTTCCGCCAGCACCGGGCGTGAACCGAGTGCCCCACTCTAGCCTGCAACCACTGCCAGGCACCTGGATCACTGCCGCAGCATCGCATTATTACGAGCCGCTTGTGTCCCTCTCTCTCCCCCCCTCCGCCCTGTTCTGAACGCACTCAGCCTCCACCCAACCCATGCCCGTGTGTTCCGCCAGCACCGGGTACGAACCGAGTGCCCCACTCCAGCCTGCAACCACTGCCCAGCAGTCTGGCACCCAGATCACTGCCGCAGCTTCGCGGTAACACGAGCCACCTGTGTCCCCCTCCTTCATCACACACACAAGTGTGACACCACCGGCCTCCTACCCTGCACACCACAAGGACTGCTCCCGCCGGCCGTACCAACACCAGCATCTACCCTGTATTGCCGGCTAAGCTGTCTCCGTCTTCCTCCTCTTTCACACACGCAGTGTGACATCAGCGGCACCCTCCACACCGCAGAGACTATCGTTTTGATTTATTTCACACAATTTTACTCATCTCCGTATCACACATTTATGTTTTCTGGGACATTTTGGAGAAATTGGATCAACCACTGAAGGTCGGGAATCACAACTGGCCCTTATTTTTCCAGCCCTCCTTTCCTAAAAAATCGCCCTGCTTTTTCACTTGGTTTGCAGCGCTTCTCCCCTCCCTTATCTGTTAGACTCACCCATCGGTCGGACACCCCGGTCGCTTCTGAAGCCGCTCAACTGAACAAGTACATTCAGTACTACATTTTATAGGACCCCCCTGATCGAGCGCTGTATCTCGGTATGCTGTCCTTGTAACTTTCCATGTTTTGTCACTTTAACCAATGCTTTCCTGTTGGAAACTGTCAATTGTATTGAAGTAAAACTAGGAAAATAGAATGGGGGGATTTATTAAAGGGTTTGAGACTGTTTTCTTGCAGTCAGATCTTGTAAAATAATGCAAAAGGAGAGCAAATCATTGTTCTGCATGTGCATCCTTTTTCTACCACCGCTGCAACACCTAAGTATTTGCGACCAGATGAATACAAATAGTGACAAGATGCATAATCCACACACTTATGTAAAATCTTTGACAGTCCTCTGCTTCTGAAATAATACACAAAACAGTCTCAGGTTAGGAAGTCCTCAGGAGGACTTCTAAAAGTAGTGCTGGCTGTGTTATCCTGTCATAAAAGTCTTCTCACTCCTTCTTTAACCCCTTGCTGTGGAAAACAGCTTTATATACCCCTCCCCTTTCTGTCTAAACTTTGGCTTCCCATGTCAGTGACTGGTATGTGAAAGGGTTAAAGAAAGTTGGAGTTTATGCTCTGGTAGTTGGGGGAAGCCATAAACTGTGCACTAGCACACAGCAAGAGCAGATACTGCTTCTTCCTACTGTAACAGTTGCAGAGAATGAATTAAGAGCTCATTCATAGATCAAAGGATGCAAAGTAGAAGAATCTTCCCTGTTTGCAATGTCTCTCCTATCTCATATATATGTCCATTATTTGTTTCTCCTCCATGTCAGAAATCTTGCTTTTCTGCTGTGCCTCTGCCTCTCATAAATCATCTCTCCACTGCTTCAAACTATTCACAAAACTCTTCTTACGTTCATGTAACCCCCATCTTCCAAATCATCTCTCTTGTCTCTCCAACCCTCATTCATTTCTCTCTTTGTTGCCCCCCTTCTTCTCCTCCCCAGTCTCACAAATCTTCTCTCATTAAGCACCTTCAGCAGCCGCACTTCTAAAAGTTCTCTGTGGCCAAAATGAATAAACGTGCGACCTGCTGTTCTACTGCACATTTATGAACCCATATAACACTAGAATAATAATTCAGTTGCACATTGTGCCTGAATTCTGTGTTGCGACAGGTTTATTGTCACAGATTACATGACTACAATGATAAATTCCCCCCAATGGGTTTTCACTTGTTGGAGACTGGGAGGATGGAGGACAGAAGCAGTGAATGCCAATTGCACCATTGTCCTCTAAAATAAAAATATATTTTTGTTACAGAAATGTATATACTTTCAGATTGGGCGGTTTTTTCAGGCATAAGGCATTGCTAATGAAATTCTGATACATCTGAATTTCATTCGGAACGAAACAAATGAGTGGGAGAGCTCTGTGTCATTTACAGCTCTCAGGCTTCTCTGCTCTTTGTTGACATTCTGGACTTGTATCCTGAATGTAAACAAAGTATCAGAATATTGTTACAAAATGTAAACAAACAGCTTCTGCTTTTTTGCTGACATTCCGATCCCGAATGTAAACAAAGAATCTGACACATTATACACAAAAGTATTCAACAGTCCTTTGAAACAGTCTCTGGTTTCCCCCACCAATACATACCAGACCCTTTAGGCCTGGTAGGAATTTTAAGGGGGACCCCAACGCCAAAACACAAAAAAGTGGGGTCCTAAAACCCCATACCAGACCCTTAATTGAGGCAGCAGCCTGGCAGGGCAGGAAAGGGGGCGACGAGCAAGTGCCCCCCCTCCCTGCACCATACTAGGCCACATACCCTCAGCATTGAAAAGGGTGTTTTTCCAGGGGGGGGGAGGACCCCTCTAATTTTGTATTGTTCCTGTGGACTGTCAAAAGTTAAAAAGAAACAAAGTAAACATTCATGTCACTTTTCTGCAACCAATTTTTGTTTGTAATTATCTTTTAACTCATCCAAAATTAACGGAACTTTGTAATTAACCGAATGCCAAAATTAATTAACTTTCAGACCCAAATCCCGAAAAACAAAATAACGAAACATCCGAAACGAAATTAAACAAAACACATTTTTTGCCGGCTCACGTCTAATGGAAAGGGCTACCCTCTCACAGGCACAGCAGGTACCATGCAATTAGTTTGTTTCTACACAAGGACTAAACACAGCTGAAGAGTTAAATGATTCTCTGCTGCAGAATGGAGTATTTGCTGATGGGGGAGTTTTTTTAATCCTGGGGGATTTGATGATTCTGGAACTAAGGGAGGATTGAACCTCTTGTGGCAAAAAGCATTTTAAGGCCATTGATGCTATGGAGGTTATAATGTTGCCTGGAGGAATTTGAGTCTGCCGCCTTATGGTTATTTCAGGTGCACATCATGGTGGAGAGTAATGGCGCTAGTAGAGAAGATATGCTTCTGGGCAGAGCAGCATGTAGACTCTAAAAGGTGTTTTATTATTTTAGACATCCCTACACTTCACTTTGGCACACTTAATACCCTGCTTTCTTTGGTTATAGTTCAATTTATTGTTCTACTTTTGATTCATTTGTTGAAAAATGGTTTGTATTATAAAATAATACTTTTTCTGAAACTGTATGAGTTTTGTTGGTGCATTATTTTATGCTAAAGCAGCTGAATTCTTTGGCAGAAATGCAAAGTGCTACGTCTAGAAAAAGTACAAAAAAAAACCCTGCCAAAAACGAATTCTATGGAGGGTGCATCATAGTTTTGGGCTGCTTTGCCTCCAAAGGGCCTGGAAACTAATTTGTATGCTCAAAGGAAAAGATAACATTGCATTTATGTGTACAGTTAAAAATTGGATTTATCTAACATGATTATAATAAATGTTGATCCTGTCAGTAGATCTGTTATTTTTCCACTTCCTTTAACAGGCCAAGCTGTCCAGCAAAAGAGTGTCCATCTGAGTTGAGGCACACCTTATAACATTGGTGGGGGATGCTTACAACCATCTGCTTTTGGTCATGTGGTTTAAGCTATTATTCCCAGTAGAAAAATATCCTGTTGCTGTAACGGTTTAAAAAGTGTTAGCTGGAACTAGGCTTTAATTTGTTTGTCTCTTACTTAGAGTCCATTTAAAACTACATGTACATCTAAGACTACCCTATCCACATGGTGGCAACACTGCTGTCACACTGCAAAATGAACAGCATTATAACCCTGTTAAGGGAAGTAGAAAAATAATGGAACTTCTGGCAGGATTATTAGATAATACAATTATATTTCAGGGGAACTCAGAAAAACAAAAACTGCTATGTTAATGCTGCTAACAGACTGGATCATGTGATTTTTGTTAATTTTAAAATTGCATTAAGAATATCATATCAGAGTAGGACTGTCACCTTCAACTTAAAAAGTTGGTGATGCAACAAGATAGTGAGATGAAACACAGGAGTGATCATCAACTAAATGACAGGAAAAAAATTGTATTCTGTATTCCCCAAGATAAGTCTATACCTCATTCCCTTTGAGATACCATAGCATGATCTTAAATGAAGTATTTACACAAGAAATCTCAGAAATGTTAATATATGGAGTAATGGTCTCAAATTAATTTCTGTTGTGCAGGTTTGATCAGGAGCTACTATAGTGGTTGAGTGTATTAATGGAGGAAAGCTTTGGTGCATGTTGTTGCTGGTAATAGGGATTCTACCAGTTACTCAATACATAGATCAACACACTTATTCCCACCTGCACTATGAACATTTTAGGTTGAAAATATGGGAGTTGCCAATCTTGACCTGTCTTCAAAGGTGCATGCCTCAGGGCTGTTATCTTACAATTGCTTCACCACTTAGTGTTTCCCTGACCCAGACCAAGCAGGGGTATATATGATGGCCCATATACATTTTACAGACAGACAGACTGTCACAGTTTTAAGGCAATGGATGACAGTTTGAGAGCTGGTTCTTGTGGTGAAAAAGTGCCTTCTGTAGCCCAGTGGGGGAGTCTGATGAGAGACAGTTGAGTTTTGCAATCATAGAGAAGAGCCTGCTCTCAGTCAGGTCTCCTGTGGTGACTCAGTGCTGCTGAGGCAGTGATTTT
>NW_017307126.1:554792-564676 GCF_000935625.1 Nanorana parkeri
GTACCCAGGCCAGGGCTGCTGTATCGGTCCCTGCTGCTAAGGCAGCATTGCAAGTAGTACTTAATGAGGATGAGATTAGGAGACAGAGACAACATGCCTGTCCAGTACCAAAGTGTGTGCTGAAAGAGGCAGGTACTCTTTCCAGTTGAAAGTAGAACCTGAGAAATAAATTCTTATCAGAGGCAGGAGACTGAATTTGGTTCCTGGCTGTATAATTCTTGCTTAAACCCCTGCAAGAATTTTTTTTTCTGCTATACGGTTTATGAAAAAGAATGGTTGTGAGGCCTTAAACACACCCTGGTGCATGGGCTGGCTCTTTACAAGATCTCTGGTTGATGTTGATTTTTACTATATCTGAATGGTCTGAGGTTGTTAGTGGTGTCCCCCAAGGTTCAGTGTTGGGCCCCTTACTGTTTAACCTATTTATAAATTACATATTTGGGGATTTAAATTGGGGATTAAAAGTACTATTAGTCTGTTTGCAGATGACTCCAAGTTATGACATCATCCTGCCCCTGTACAAAGCATTAGTAAGACCTCATCTGGAATTTGCAGTTCAGTTTTGGGGACCAGTTCACAAAAAGGATGTTTTGAAACTGGAGAAAGTGCAGCAAAGGGCGACTAAACTCATAAGTGGCATGGAGGAGCTCAGCTGTGAGGAAAGATTAACTGACCTGAATTTGTTCTTTCTGGAGAAGAGGCGATTAACCACTTGCCGTCCGCCCCTTGTAAAAAAACGGACGGACGGCACTGCAGCATTGGTGGGTTGCTGTCTCCAGACGGCATTTATTTTCTGCGGGCGCGCACGGGCAGAAAAGACCCGACCAATGCAAACACCCGTTACCGGGTGTTTCACATATAGATGATCGGCGGCTCCATAGCCCGCCGATCGTCTATATGTGCTCGTTTTTGCATCCCCCCCCCTGACCCCTCACCTTTTAATCCCGGGATCCGCTGCCCCATCTGCGGCCCGGGATCGGGTCGGGAGGGCGTCAGGAGGAAGAGGTAGGGAGATCAGTTCCTTGCTGACCTCCCTCCGGGCTGTGAATGCAGAAGTGATGTGTGTTACATCACTTCCACATTCACCTGTCAGTCATCTGGCTGCTATAGCCAGAGAAAAGAAGCTGATGAAGCAGATCTCTGCAATACCTCTAAATCTCAGTAAGCAACCAATACATAATGATGTTACGTAATAACATGCTCAATGTTAATATATGACATAATAACAATAATCACATAATAACAACTATTTCAATTTCAATGACAACATCTATTTACAAATGAATTCTATATTTCTAACATTTCAAAGTGTATTAAAAAAGTTAAAAGTTATACATAAAGTATTTTATTTGAATTATGCACTCTGCCTATATAATGATGCTGCAGGTGTTGTATAGGTTTGACAGCCAGAAAATATTTACTGAGTCAAAGTTTACTCTATTGCTACAGAGACAGCACAATCTAACAAACTCTCAGTAGATCACCCAAATCTACTAAAGAAAAACTGTTGCCAATAAAATCACATATTTAACTGGTGTTTAGGAAATCTGTCCTTGAAAGAGATTGATTTTCAGCCTACAATTCTCAGCTCTGTAATGAAAAGAAATATTATTTTGATTTAAATTATTTATAAAATGTTTAAACATCTCCCCTTAACCTTGAATTGCCAATTATTCATACAGTTCTATAATTCTAGAAGTGTCCTTGTCATGGTTCTGTATTTGTTGTGTGTGACATTAGATTAAAAATGCACTATGTGAAGAGATTCTATTCAACATTGTTTGGAATATTCACAAAAATGTATGTTGCATGGCCTAAATGCAGCAAATCTGAATAGTATGCATGGCTTCAAACAAATGATTTAAAGTCACTAATAAATTAGCAATTACAGTTGTAAGAAAACGTTTATGAACTCTATGGAATTTTCTGAATTTCTGCCTAAATTACTTCAAAACTGCAATCTATTTATTTATTAAAGGTATTAATATAGTGCCAACAATTTACACAGTGCTTTACATGCAGAACATACATTCACATACATACAGTTCCTGCCCTCAAGGAGCTTACAATCTAAGATTCCTATTGCCCATACAGGGACAGATATATGTACACATGAGCCAATTAACTTTCCAGCATGTTTTTGGAGTGTGATCTAAAGCCATAATAATTAGACAATGATAATTCATATTCTTTTTTTTTTAATCAAGAATTTTTATTTTTATTTTATTTTTGTTTTACAATACAAAACATCAGTCCAACATAGCAGTGACAGAGGTTTACGTGTGATGGCAAGATATGGATATTTAGTTTCCTCGACACTTTTGCTACATAGGCACTGCTGTTGCATAATTCCTAGCACCCTACCTTCTACTGCAGCCAAGCTGCTAAAACCACACTTTAGCTGTGGTTACAGGCTTACAATTACAATAGTGTGTTGATTCAGTTACTTCATAAACCTTCGTAAACCTTTAGTTATTCTTATTTTTTTAGAAAAAAAATGTCCAAAACAACATACTGTGTGACTGTATACTACTGTGACAGTATATTTCACAGCCAATTCTCCTGAAGAGAGGAAATAGCTTGATATTTAAAGCTGAATTACATGCAAAACAATTCCTTCATAAGTAAGGAAGTAAAGTTGGGTATACACACTTTGAATTTTAGCCAGTTCTTGATGAACGGGCCAAAATTCACTGCATGGGTGCTGCTGTTGGCACCCTTCCACCTGGCATCGCTTGATCAGCTGATCAAATCACCTGGTTGGCCTGGACCCGGTTGGCCCCGGCAGCCACAGTCAGAATACAAAGTAAACCATGGGGCATTCGTCCGTCAATGCTCATAATTATTGATGGAGGAATTTGTTCTATTTTTTCATTCAGCTCATGGGTTGAACAAAAAAGTAGAACCATGTATATCTGGTCTTTATAGTTCATATATCTAAGTCTTTATATTCCATTTACTACTGTTTCTTTATTTTTTTGTCTGTGAGTCTCACAAAGTAGAAGAATAGGTGCCTTGTGACTGTCATATGGCTACCTATTTCCTGTGTACACAACTAGTCACAGCAGCCTGCTTACTATCTACTGGGTGATCAGTCATCATGTTATCATCCCATCAGCTTATCTCATCATATTTGTCTGCAGTAGGCAGAGACAACATAGGGTGCTGATGGGGTTTAAACTGCTCGTCACTACCCAGCCCTGTCCCTGCTCATAAGATCCCTTATGTTTTAGATTAATAGATCTGTCAGTGATGTACTTGCAGAAGTACAGTGCTGACAGTAATAGCAGATTTCTGTACTTTATTGCTAGCTTGAGCCTGCAACAATGACAGGGGAGTTATCTGCTTTCCTGTCACTGCCTGTGCAACTGCCAACTCTCTGGACAAAAGCTGTTAGCACTGTACTGCAGAGAACTCACCTGTCATTGCCATAGGATCAAGCAATACATTGAGAAATTAGGCAATGACAGGAGAAGATTCTATTAGTGCTGTACTGTGATCACTGGGATCTACTGCCTTGCTAAAAGCTGTTTGCATCCATAGTTGTAGGCAACATTGAAGCAGGGCAGAGAATGGGCAGAGAGCTCTCTTATAAAGTAAGGGTGGGTGAATAGATCCCTTACTGAGTAAGAGGCAGGGCATTCTTACATATACAGGAAGTTATGTAAGGTTCCCTGAAATCCCCTCCCCCACAGACCGCTGCTGTGAAAATCCTAAAGAGGACCCTCTGATAAGGTCACAGGAATTTTTAAATTCAAAGAGAAAAGTAAGACAAACAATAATTTGATTGTATAGTACAGAGCACAGGCAATTCACAGACAACTGGGTAATAAAGGTATCATCAGGTGACTGGACCAGAGCCAGAGCTGTGAGGACCCTCCTATAACCCCTCCCCCTCCAGGACATCCTGAGTTGTTTGCTAGTGTCCCTAGGTAATGGATGTATCCTCTTTACTGAGGCAGATGTGTGATAGTTACCTTTCTTTCTTATTGACATCAGGAGTCATTGTCCCTGTCCGTTAGAAGGAGAGGATCTTAGGTTTTCACTCCAACCTCTTCACAATTCCTTTTGTTCCTGTCGGCCAGAGACCATCACTGGCTTGGTGGATCTCCAGACCAATGTTAATGACAGGGAATTCCTTTGTCACTCCAGTGGATGGTACTGATGTCAGACACCAGCCTGCTGGGCTGAATGGGTGTGCTGGGGACCTTGACTGTACAGGGACTTAGTCAGCAAGGGGAAGCCAGACTATCCATTATTGTTCTGCAGCTGGGAGCAATTCAACTCTCTCTGCACCATTGGATATGTCACCTTTAAGGGCAACAAAGAGGCGCCAATCTGACAATGCCATTGTGTACATAAACCATCAAGGAGGAACCAAAAGTTGCACAGCTTAAGAGCAGTGGACCTGATCTTGGTTTCAGTGGAACATCATGTCCCAACCCTGTCTGCTATACAAATTTTAGGAGTGAAAATGTGATGGGTGGACTTTCTAAGCAGGCAGAACCTGGATTCAGGGAAATATTTTTTTTACCCCAAGGTGTTCTAAGAACTCTGCTACCATTGGAGGATACTAGAGGTAGACCTCCAGTCGATCCAGACTGACAAGTTTGTTTTCTGGTCCAGGGATCCAAGAGCATTCACAGTGGATGTGTTGGTGGTTCCATTGGTTTAGTTCTCCCTTATCTATGCCTTTCCTCCATCGAACATTCCTCTTTGTCTTCTTGGTGTGATTGAGGCAGTGGGAATCCCAATGGCTTTCATCTGGGCCAGAAGAGTATGGTATGTGAATATCCTGCAAATGCTGGCAGATTCATGATCACTTCCTGGCCATCCAGACCTGCTGTCTCAAGGTTGAGTGTTCTATCCTGCTTCTTAGTCACTGGGTTTGGCTGTTGAAACCCAGGTCCTGAGGGATAGGAGTCTGGCTAATTCTGTTATTCCCACACTCTTGCTGGTCAGGACGTCCACCTCTCACTAGGTTAACAATCATAGCTGGAGGGCATACTTTGCTTGCTATAAAGAGAGGAAGTTTCCTCCTCTGTGGGGTGGATTTTGGCCTTTCTTTAATTGGAACTGGATCCGTATTTGGCCCCAAGCACACACAAGGAGCAGATATCGGTCTTGGCCATTTTGTTTTTTTAATGGCCTTTGGCCTCTTATTTCCTGATTAAGGCCTTTGTCCAGGAAGTTGCTCACATAACCCCTCCCAAATGCCCTCCAGTGATGCCATGAAATTTCAATCTTGTATTTTTAAATTTCTCCAGCAATTTCCCTTTTAATCTTACATGCAAGATTGCTTGCCTTGTTGCTATTACTCCTGCTAGGAGAGTTCTGGTGTTGGCAGCACCATCATGTAAGGAACCTCTTCTTGTTCCTCACAAGGATAGGGTCGTACTTAGGGCAAAGGATTTCTTTTGTGCCTAAGGTGCTGTCTTCTGTCATCTTAATGAGGACTTTGTCCTTTCCTCCTTTTGTCTTGCCCCAAAATATCTTAAGGAAGTTTCTTTTCACTGTTTGGATATGGTTCAGGCTGTTTAGGTTTATCTCTCAGCTACATCTTCATTTCTACAATCAAATTTTCTCTTTGTCCTTCCAGAAGGACTTCAAAGTGGGATCCCTGCATCTTGTTCCACTATCTCGAGGTAGATCAGCCAGGTCATTGAGCATACCGATTCTGTGAAAGGGTAGACTCCTCCTTTTCCTGTGAAGCTGCACACTACAAGATTTGTCAGTGCTTCTTGGGCTTTTTGGCATCAAGCATCTGCATTGCGGATTTGCAAGGCCCCCACCTGGTATTCTGTTCGTACATTTTACCAGGTGGATGTTCAGGCAACTGCTGATGCTAATTATCAGTAAGGTACTACAAGCTGCTGCCTTAGGTGGGTTAAACCTGTTTTGGTTGTTGGGGCCTGTTAGTGGTATGAAGAAGAAAATAAGATTCATGACTTGCCAGGTAAATCAGTTTCTTGGAGTACAGTACAGGACAGAGCACCCTCCCTTCTATGTCCTCTATTGATTGCTACATAATGTAGGATTTCCTGGAGTGGGAGGGGTTGTATGAGCTCTGGCCAGTGTCCAATCACCTGATAATACCTGCATAATGCCTAGTCATCTGTGAATTGCCTGTGTTCTATATTGTATGCCAAGAAATGGATTTAACTGGTCAGTCAAATATCCTATTTTCCTCCAGTACATGGGGTTGGAAAGGGAGGCTTAGAAAAGTTATTATCATTGTCCAGAGTTGTTACCTTATGAGGTTTACGTCAAATCTCCATGAACATATGTATATAGTTTTTTGTAATAAAAATATTCTGTTGGGTGACTAAGAATAATAAAAAAAGGTATTTTTACTGTCCTGGGGTTGTTGAATACAGGGGAATCCTGAATGGGGTGGGAGTGGGTGGGGTTATATGAGCTCTGGCCAGTGTCCAATCACCTGATAATACCTGCATATTGCCCAGTCATGTATGAATTGCCTGTGTTCTCTACTGTATGTCAAGAAATGGATTTAACTGGTCAGTCAAACATCCTATTTTCATTCAGTACATGGGGTTGGAAAGGAAGGCTTAGGAAAGTTATTATCATTGTCCAGAGTTGTTACCTGATGAGGTTTACGTCAAATCTCCATGAACATATGTATATAGTTTTTGTAAATAAAAATATTCTGTTGGGTGACTGAGAATAATAAAAAAAAACTATCTTTACTTCCCTGGGGAAGTTGAATACAGGGGAATCTTGAATGGGATTATTGATCTGCACAGGCATTAATTACATGTGGTTAAGACAAGAAACAATAGGATCTCCAAACATTTTGGAGCCTAGATTATTTATTTTAATGTTCATACTCTCTTTTGTCTCTGCCTAAGAGCTTCAAAGGATCCTTGTATTTAGATAAACAATTATATTGTCTAGCCTTGTAAAGACACAATCATGACCTGGGGTTAGCTTACGGACACTAGCGCATCTGAAAATTTCCCTCCAAAGTCTGGGTAAAGTAGAGTCATTGAAGATTCGCATAATCATCAGAGGGGTCCAGACATGAACACCACCTGGTAATTATCTGGATATGCCTGTGCACTTACAGTATACTGTATATATTGTGTGCAGTAGGTGACAGAGGTTACAAAAGACCCCACAACAACATCCAAAGAATTGCAGGCCTCACTTTTCTCAGTTCAGGTCAGTGTTCATGACTCCACCATAAGAAAGAGACTGGGCAAAAATGGCCTGCATGGCAGAGTTCCAAGATGAAAACCGCTGCTGAGCAAAAAGAAAGTAAAAGCTTGTTATGCCAGAAAAAATCTTGATGATCCCCAAGACTTTTGGGAAAATACTCTGTGGACTGACGAGACAAAAGTTGAACTTTTTGGAAGGTGTGTGTCCCATTACATCTGGCATAAGAGTAACACCGCATTTCAGAAAAAGAACATCATACCAACAGTAAAATATGGTGGTGGTAGTGTGATGGTCTGGGGCTGCTTTGCTGCTTCATGACTTGGAAGACTTGCTGTGATAAATGGAACCATGAATTCTGCTGTCTACCAAAAAATCCTGAATAATGTGTGGCCATCTGTTCGTGACCTCAAGCTGAAGCGAACTTGGGTTCTGCAGCAGGACAATGATCCAAAACACACCAGCAAGTCCACCTCTGAATGGCGGAAGAAAAACAAAATGAAGACTGGAGTGGTCTAGTCAAAGTCCTGACCTGAATCTTATTGTGATGCTGTTTCATGACCTTAAAAAGGTGGTTCATGCTTGAAAACATTCCAGTGTGGCTGAATTACAACAATTCTGCAAAGATCAGTGTACCAACATTCCTGCACAGCGCTGTAACAGACTCATTGCAAGTTATCACAAATGCTTGATTGCAGTTCTTGCTGCTAAGGGTGGCCCAACCAGTTATTAGGTTTAGGGGGCAAACAGTTTTTCACACAGGGCCATGTGGGTTTGGATTTTGTTTTCCCTTAATAATAAAAACCTTCCTTTAAAATCTGCATGTTGTGTTTACTTGTGTTATCTTTGACTAATATTTAAAATTATTCAAATATGTGAAGCGGCGCTATCACCCAAGAAGTAAACAAATAATAGGTGCAAAAACCAAATATATTTGTGCAATAACCAACATATTAATTTGTTTACTTGTTGGGTGATAGTGCCGCTTCACATATTTGAATGATATTAATGTAGGCTCATGCAGCCAATTTAAGTGAGCAGCTGTAAGGAGAAACGCCCAGTTTTCTTAGATCAATCGGGCGCAGAAGGTCCTGTAGATAATATTTAAATTTGTTTGATGATCTGAAACATTAAAGTGTGACAAACGTGCAAAACAATGAAAAATCAGGAAGGGGGCCAACACTTTTTCACACAACTGTTTATACGGTATATACACTGAACGGCCAGATTATTATGACCACCCCATCAGTACTTCGTTGGGCCACCTTTTGCCTTCAATACTGTGGCGATTCTTCTTGGCATTGACTCCACGAGCTGTTGAAAGGTGATGCGAGGAATCTGACACCATGCCTGATGAAAAGTTAGTAGTTAGATTGTTGGTTCACTGTGCTTAAGTCTTAGTACTATATACCAATACATTTCTGCTGTGTTGAGCTCACAAATCTCATGTTTGAATCCTCATAACTAAATAATTTTGTAGGTGTGGAAACATATATAGCGGATCATATCTTAAGCTATTCATTTGGATAACAGAGTCCTGCTTTACATTCTATGACCTGTATTTCTTTGCAAACTCAATGTACAGAAACTGCAGTTATTTGGCAGAAATATAGGGTATTTTTTTCACAAAATACCTGTATTAGTCTGGGGAGCTGACAGTTCCTTAACCACTTCAAGACCAGGTGTTTAGACCCTCTTCCTGGCCAGGCCATTTTTCAGTATTCAGCGCTGTGGTACTTTGACTGATGTTTATTCCGTCATGCAACGCTGTACTGAAATGAATGTTATACCATTTTTTGGGGACAGATAGAGCTTTCTTTTGGTGGTATTTAATCACCACTGGAGCTGGAAAAGCCCCTTTTTAAAAAAAACATTTATCCACTATCTGCAGAAAAAAAGAGGACTGATTCCTCATAATCAGTAGCACTATTTTCAGAAAAAGCAATCACAACAATGCTCCAACTGTAGTCACAGGTATAAAAAATCTCCAGGTCACTCTGCACTGCCCACTGGGTGGTACCACTATGAATATTAATGATGCACATGCATGAGGGAAGCAAAGCATTGTGGGAGGGAGTTTACCATGCCCTACATTGTAGTTTTCACTGTGCACAGCGGCCATTAAAAAAAAAACCCTGCGATGACTAAGAGGACAAGTACAAAAAAGTCAGTTTTTGTCTTTATATAAAGCAACTGCATATGCCTGCCTCGTGTACACACAAAATACATTGCTGGCATATGTTTTTTGTTTTTAAAATGCCCTTGCAAAGGTGGAAATGGGCTTTCAAAATAATTTTTTTCCACTTCTTAGTCCACTTTGACACAAATGATGTAATTGTGTCCAAGTGTTGCATCCTGGGAAGCTTACATCAGCAGAACATTGCTGGGAAAACTCATCTGATCACAAGATCTCAGGGAAAGGCATTTTCATCCCCTGAGATGATGTGCATGGTCACATGTTCTAGTCACACATGCCAGAAAATGTGGAGCCTGAGAGGGCAACTAAAAAAAAGTACTGTATTTGCCGGCGTATAAGACGACTCGGCGTATAAGACGACCCCCTACTTTTTGTGTTAAAATATAGGTTTTGGGCTATACTGGTCGTATAAGATGAGTATAGCCCAAAATAATGTTTAAATGCACC
Organism: Nanorana parkeri; assembly: GCF_000935625.1. Classification (NCBI taxonomy): domain Eukaryota; kingdom Metazoa; phylum Chordata; class Amphibia; order Anura; family Dicroglossidae; genus Nanorana; species Nanorana parkeri. The sequence goes on from NW_017307126.1 coordinate 564,613, forward strand.
CACGGTGCATCCATGGCGGTATTCCCGAGTGTGGCTCGGGGGTAATTTTCAGTACCATAAGCGG
>NW_017307126.1:564929-580432 GCF_000935625.1 Nanorana parkeri
TTAAAAATGCACATGCATGAGGGAAGCAAAGCATTGTGGGAAAAATATTTTTTCCAAGCCATACACTGCAGTTTCCACTGTACACAGCAGTCTGGCAGCCATTTCAAAACAGCCATGTGGAGCCTGAGAGGGCAACTAAAAAAAAGTACTGTATTTGCCGGCGTATAAGACGACTCGGCGTATAAGACGACCCCCTACTTTTTGTGTTAAAATATAGGTTTTGGGCTATACTGGTCGTATAAGATGAGTATAGCCCAAAATAATGTTTAAATGCACCCACGGTGCATCCATGGCGGTATTCCCGAGTGTGGCTCGGGGTTAATTTTCAGTACCATAAGCGGTAACCCCGAGCCACACTCGGGATTACAGTCTTTTACCTTGTCCATGATCCCCGCTGTGTCCTCCGTCTTCCACTGAGTCAATCACGGCAGGCTTTGTATTAATGAATATAGGCTGTGTATCCATTAATACAAAGCCTGCCGTGATTGGCTCAGCATGGTATACTGTATGTAGCCGAAGCTACATACAGTATAGCGTATCCTTCCATATGTACCCGGCGTATAAGATGACCCCCGATTTGTGATGTCTTATATGCCGGCAAATACGGTAAGTGTTTGTGTTTATATCCAAGATCTGCATATGTTGGCATCATCTACACACTGTGTACATTGCTAGCATGTGTTGTTTTAAAAATGCCCCGCAAAGGTGGAAATGGGCTTTAAGACTGGTTTCAGAAGGTTTTTTCTGTGTTGCTGGAGCTTACTCGCAGGCCTTTGTGTGATAAAAATTGTACTTAGAAATAATATAGCTGACGACCTCCTTCAAAACTGGTTAATTAAAAGATTCACTGACTAAGAAAAAAAGGGTGTTTTATTACATAATTATGACCTGTTTTAGGCCCAGCATCAGAACATCTTCTTAAAAACTGTGTGCTTAAAAAGACACTTATTAAGGGGAAAATAAAAGGGTTTTGCTGGAAAAAGCCGTGTTTATCCATGCTTTTCATGCAACTCATTATGTAAACAATCAGTCTTGCGATGGTTGTAAAGTAATTAAAAAAACGTATGATCTGCCCATCTTGGACAGGCAGATCGTACTTGCGATGACCGCAATGCTGAATGGGCGGTGTGCACGTGCGCACATCGGCCCGTTCGGCATTTGTCTCCCGAGCATCATTCAAACCAGCCGAAAGGAAATACAAAATAGAGTAACTATTGTGTGTGGAAAGGGTCAAAGAAAATGTGATTTATCAGCTAATATGAATTTTGGCACAAAGTTCTCATGAGTTTTCACAGTATGGTACTATTCCTTGCTGAAAGTGAGCTACAAGTAGACATGTGCACCAGCAAAAAATTTGTTTTGTTTAGTTTCGTTTTGAAAAAAAAAAAATTTGTTTAGTTTAGTTTCGTATTGAAAAAAAAAAATTTGTTTAGTTTCGTTTTTAGGGTCCGAAATTAAATTCGTTTTGGACGAAATTTGTTAGCGGTAGTCCTGCCGAAATTCGTTTATGAAAAAAAAAAAAAAACTTTACTCTCCCATGGCTGGACTTGAACCAGCGAACTTCACACCTGTAACCGCTAGTCTATAGCCTCTGTACTTTAAGCATAGAAGCATTTGATATATATGACTGCAATATGTAGCAGTTATCTTTGCCCACTACCTTACCCAGGACTAGAACCTGCGACCTTAACAATGGCAAAGCTTGCCCCTACCCTCTACGCTATTGCTTCTGTACTTTAACCATAGAACTGTTGGAGAAGGTAACTGTTGTATTTTTTTTTTCTAATGTCATTTTGCTGCAAGGAAATTCGTTTAATAACGAATTTCGGGAAATCGGGAATTTCGGATTCGTTTGCATTCGGCTTAGCTTTAATTCGGAATTCGGATGCATCCGAATCTCCGAATTTCCGAAAATTCGTCCAAAACGAATTTACGAATGAACCGAATCGCACATGTCTAGCTACAAGCATCACCTAGAAATGGTAACTTTGTTGGTATGATTAAGTTAAATTTTGCCTACTATAGTTAAATAGTTAGTCAATTTGAAAATAGACACTATCAAGTTCAACCTATAGAGAAAAAAAGAATAGAGAAACCTTCATAAACAGAACCGTATGCCCACAGTTACCCACATCTGATTCATAGGAAGGCAAAAACCCCTTATAAAGCATGGTTCAATTTGAAAAATCTTTCATGATCTTATAAGGCAATCTGATATTCTCTGGGTTAACAATCTCTGGTGTTTTTTTAACTTATAAAATGTTAATTTATAGTTATGTTCTGTGCATTTCCCTAATCAAAGATTAAAACTCTCTTCCCCCGTGAAGAATGCCCCCTTGTCCTTTGCAGTGACCTTAACCACTTGAAGTCCGCGGTGTTAAACCCCCTTCCGATCCAGGCCATTTTTCAGTATTTAGCGCTGCGGTACTTTGACTGACATTTATTCCGTCATGCAACGCTGTACTGAAATACATTTTATACCATTTTTGGGGACAGATAGAGCTTTCTTTTGGTGATATTTAATAACCACTGGGGTATTTATTTTTTACTATATTAAGGAAAAATTACCGAATTTTAAAAAACAAAAAACTGTTTCCCCTATATGAAATGATAAAACATTTATTATTAATATAAAAGACGGGGTCACGTCAGGTAAAAATACACCAAACATGTCAAGCCTTAAAATTGCGTGCGCGAAACCTCAAAAAAATATAATACCCAAAATTGGCCGCAGGCGACGCTTTAAAAGCTTTTACCGCTCATCAGTCTAGTGTTAACAGTGATTGATGGCCTTAAAATTATTGCTCTAACTGCGACGTTCGCGGTAATATGTAACGTGTGTAGCGCAATTGTCGTTTTTGCGCGCTGGTGCACGGGACGCGTATTTACGTTTCTATGTGCATAAATGTGGGGGTGGGGAACTTAAATTGTATTTTATATTTTTTTAGATGTGACTTATTTTTTTTAAAACGCTTTTTATGGTTTTTTTTACACTTAATATCATTGCTCTTACATAGGGGGATACAAATCCCCTATATAATAGCAAAGGCACACTGACAGGTCCTCTTTACGGAGACATTAGGGGTCTCTAAGACCGCTAATGTCACCTGGCGACCCCAATAGCAGATGACTGACAGGTGAATGCGGAAGTGATGTATTTGCACATTACTTCTGCATTCACAGCACGGAGGGATTTAAGCAAGGAGGAAGACGCTGATCTCCCTCCAATCTTACCTCCTGATACCCTCCCGAGCCGGTCCCGGGCCGCAGATGGGGCAGCGGATCCCAGGCTTGAAGGTGAGGGGTCAGGAGGGGGGGCGGCACTCGAGGGGGGGAGGGGTTCACGCAACCAGCACATACACACGATCAGCAGGCTAAAGAGCCGCTGATCTTGTATATGTGAAACAGCCGGCAACCCGCCAATGTGACTGTGCCGTCAGTCCGTTTTTTTGCAACTGGCGGACGGCAAGTGGTTAAAGTGAATAATTTTGCACCAAGTTCACTATATGGACCATTAATGTATTTGTACATGGTTATCATATCCCCCTTAATAACTTTTTCTCAAGAGAGAACAAATTCAGTTCAGATAATCCTTATAGCTTTCCTTATAGCTGGGCTCCTTCATGCCTCTTATGAGATTAGTTGCCCTGCTCTGCACTCTCTCCAATGGGGCCCCACATAGAATTCCTTATCAGACCCTTGATCTGAGCAGCAGCCTGCTAGAGCAGGAAAAGGGGGCGGATGAAGGTGCACTACCCTCCTGCACACCATGTTTTGGAAAAGCACCTTGTCGAAAGAGAGAGGCTGATCGGCTGTGGTGCAAGTCTGCTGCAGATTTTGTCTGGAGCAATCAGAAACCGGAGTAGTTGCCCATGGCAACTAATCAGCATCTCTCTTCAATTTTCTCAGGTAAGATTTGAAAATGAAAGAGAGAGGCTGATTGGCTGTGGTGAAAGTCTGCTGCAGATTTTGTCTGTTCCAGTTTTGATAAATTCCCCCAATGACTCATTATGATAGCTCTGCTTTTCGAATAGCATTCAGGGACTCCTGAATACTATTCGGGAGTCCCAAATAGCATTCTGGAGGAGAGCTGCAATCATTGAAAGCCCTGTTCCTGAATGTAACAGCTGAAGGTAACAGCTTACTCATTCATAAGGGGGAGCGGCATTTGGGTGCCCCAGATTCAGATATGCCCCCCTTTCTGCAGACCCCCACATCCACCAGGCCAAGGTTGTAAGGAAGAGGCCCTTGTTCCTATTGGCATGGGGACAAGGTGCTTTTCCAGGGGGTCTTCCTGGCAAAGCACCCTCCCCATGTTGAGGGCATGTGGCCTAGTGTGGTGCAGCAGGGGGATGCACACTCATCCCCCCTTTCCTGCTCTGCCAGGCTGCTGCTTGGATCAAGGGTCCAGTAAGGAATTTTTTTCTTTTTGGCGTTGGGGTCCCTCCTAAAATTTCTGCCATACCTAAGGGGTCTGATATGAATTGTGGAGAAGACTCCATGCTTTTTTTTTATTTTAACAACAAATTTATTCAGAATGACGTTTGGAAAAAAAATTTGAATGCATCTGAAATTTTCTGTATCTGGAAATTCACATACATTTGGATTCGTTATTTTTTCAGTCGGAAATTCAGATGCATCCGATTGTCTGAATTTCTAAACAATCATCCTAATTTCTCAATCATTGACTCCCCCAACTGTACTTCCCCTAGAATAGATGACACATGCATGTTTTTAGTCTGCAAGTGCATACATTTACATTTATCAACTAGACATGTGCACCGGCAAAAAATTAGTTTAGTTTTGTTTCGTTTTGATTCAGATTTTGCATTATTTCGTTTTTCGGGATTCGGGTCCGAAAATCAATTCATTTCGGGATTTGAATTTGGACGAAATTGGTTAGCGGTAGTCTGTACGAATTGTTGTTTCATTTTTGTTTCGTTCGTTTCGATGCAGCAAAGTGACATTTAAAATAAAAAACATTTCTCTTTTGTCAAATGTCACTTTGTTGCAATGAACATTCGTCCACAAACGAAAATGCGTACAGACTACCGATAACGAATTTCGTCCGAAATTTAGTAATCGGAAATTCGGATTCATTTTCATTCGTCATTTCTGTTATTCGGAAATTTGTCCGAAAAACTAATTTTTCCGAACCAATCACACATGTCTATTTTCAACAATAAACTTAATTTGCCACATAGATGCCCAATCAAACAGTGCATTCAGGCCTGCTTGTAAGTTAGAGACATCTTGTAATGAGGTTTTTCCTCTATATAGCTTGGTGTGATTTGCAAACAAAGAAATTATACTTTTAATCCCAAACTCCATATCATTTATAAATACGTTAAACTGTAAGGGTTCCAACATTAAACTTTGGGGTACACCACTAACAACCTTAGACCATTCAGAGTATGAATCATTAATCACTACTCTCTATTGTTTTTAACCAGTTTTCTATTCAATTACAGACTGAATATTCTAAACCTAGAAATTTACACATTAGCTTTCGGAGGGGTACTGTGCCAAATGCTTTTGCAAAGTCCAAGTATACTACAACCCCAATTGCAAACAAGTTGGGATGCTGTGTAAAATCTACATAAAAATATAATGAAATGATCTGCAAATATCATAAACCAATATTGTATTCACAATAGAAAAAAGAAATCATATCAAATGTTTAAACTGAGAACATTTTCAGAAAAAAGAAAGGTAATTTTGAAATTGATAGCAGCAACACATCTCAAAAAAGTCGAGACAGGGCCATGTTTACCATAGTGTAGCATCCCCTCTTTTTTAACAACACTCTGTAAATGCCTGGGAACTGAAAAGACCAGTTGCTGGAGTTTTGGGAGAGGAATGTTGTTCCATTTTTGCCTGATATAGGATTCAAACTGCTCAGCAGTTCTGGGTCTTCTTTATTGTATTTTTCATTTCAAGATGCGCCAAATATCTTCAATTGGTGGAAGGTCTAGACTGCAGGTAGGTCAGTTAAGCACCCAGACTCTTTTACTACAAAGCCTTGCTGTTATAGATGCAGTTTAGCATTGTCCTGCTAAAATATGCAAGGCCTTCCTTGAAAAAGACATCATCTGGATGGAACCATATGCTGCTCTAAAACCTGGATATTTTGTTCAGCATTGATGGTGCCTTTCCAGATGTGCAAGCTGCCCATTCCATACACACTAATGGACCCCCATACCATCAGAGAAGCAGGCTTTTGAACTGAACGTTGATAACAAGCCTGGTGGTCCATCTCCTCTTTAGTCCTAGGGACATGGCGCTCATGGTTGACAAAAAAAAGGTCACATTTTGATTCATCTGACCACAGAACAGTTTTCCACTTTTGACAGACCATTTTAAATGAACTTTGGCCCAGATAAGCTAGTGGTGTTTCTGGATCATGTTCAGATATGGCTTTTTCTTTGCATGATAGAGCTTATCTTTCATTTTTGGATGGCACAGAGAACTGTGTTCAAAGACAGTGATTTTTTAAAGTATTCCTGAGCCCATACAGTGATGTCCATTACACAATCATGCCTATTTTTAATGCAGTGCTGTCTGAGGCCCTAAAGATTATGGGTAAAGATTTTTGGCGTTGTTCCTTGCGCACAGAGATTTTTCCAGATTCTCAGAATCTTTTGATGATATTAGGTACTGTAAATTATGATATATTTAAAGTCTTTGCAACTTTACATTGAGGAATGTTATTCTGAAATAGTTTGACAGTTTTTAGATGCAGCTTTTCACAGATTGGTGAATCTCTGCCCATCTTTACTTTTGAGGCACTCTGACTCTCTAACATGCTCTTTTTATACCCAATTATCTTAATGACCTGTTGCCAATTAACCTAATTAGTTGCAAAATGTCCTTCCAGCTCTTCCTTGTTAGTACCACTTACTTTGCCTGTTTTTGTGTTGCCCTGTTCTGACTTTTTTGAGACGTGTTGCTGCCATCAATTTCAAAATTACCTTATTTTTTTCTTAAAATGGGACATTTTGTCAGTTTAAACATTTGACATGTTTCCTATTTTCTATTGTGAGTAAAATATAGGTTTTTGGAACTGGGGTTGCTGTCTCATATAGCAATTCTAATATACTGGGTAGGGTAGATTTTGGCATTTTGCAACAATACTTTGGTTTCTCTTTCACTTGAAAATGGTGGATAGAAGCTTGTCTTTCTAATGATTCCATTGTTCACAGCTGTTTGTTTTTTTTACGTCATGTGACGTCAGGGGGTGTGTCTAAGGGTGTTTCTGCCCTGCTTTATGTCTATTTAAACCCTCTCTGTTCTTATCATTGTGTCATTGCCATGCCTGATGAAGGGACCCTGTGTGGCCCCGAAAGCGCTTGTGTAACTGACATGAGTTTGCGATAAATCTACAAATGTTGATCCTATAAGGATTTGGTGTGCTGGTGACGTTTCTGCAATTATCTGTATTTGGCGGCGCCATCCGCAGTCATTCCAAGCCCCCTCCCCGATGACGGGGTCATACCGGTAAGGAGTGCAACTAGCATTTTCTTTTTTCATTGATCCCCACTAAGGCTGAATTTCACCTCTCACCAAGCTGCCTGTAAACAAGATATGGCTGAAGTTAAGCAAGAAATGTCAACCATCTCCACTAAGGTCTCAGATGTTGAACAAATGCAGTCGGACCTCCTTCAAAGAGTTACCTGTTTGGAATCTACCCAATCCTTTTCTCAACAACAAATGTCAGATTTTCTTCTTCATTTGGATGACCTAAATAATAGAGGGAGAAGGAATAGCGTCCGCATTCAGGGGCTCTTGGAATCTACTAACACTCCAGACCTTAGAGACACTGTTCAGGACATTTTTTATCTGTATCTGGATAATCCGCCTAACTCGCCAATTGAAAATGACAGGGCGCATAGGTCCCTGGGCCCTAGACATCAAGTTTCTTCCAAACCATGTGATGATCTATGTAGAGTACACTTCTTTACCAAAAATGTTTAGATTATGCAAAGAGCTTGGGCAAAGGTCCCTTGGACTTTGATAGGGCCCAGATACGGCTTTTCCCTGATGTCTCCAGGCATACCTTGTATATGAGATGTCTGCTCAGACCTCTTCTGGATGCTATTCGTGCCTTGGGGGGCTACCTATTGGTACGGCTTCCGGTTCCGTCTTATCATTCAGAAATCAGACACAACTTTCCTTTTGAGATCCCAAGTGGAACTTCCAGCACTGTTTACTTTCCTGGGCATTGATCCTGTCACTATTCTGAACTGGCTACAGTACTCCCTGGTTCTGGATCCAGATCACACTAGTCAAAGCAACAGATCATCTCCAGAACGTGTTCGAGCTTCTCACTGCTCCTCCAACAGAGCTCCTTAACCTGCCTGTGAAGTGACAGATCTGTAGGATGTATAAAACCTGCTGCAGCAAAACTGACATTTCTTTAAAAAAAATGTTTACTCTTAAAGTGTGCAGTTCCCCCTCCCAAACAATGCCAGACCCTTTAGGTCTGGTAGGAATGTTAGGAGGGACCATTAAAAAAATAAAATAAAAGCGTAGGGTTCCCCCTAAAAGTCATACCAGACCCTTAAGTTCTGGTAGGAATATTTATGAGGGACCCCATGTAAAAAAAAGTGTGTGGGGTTCCCCCTTAAAGTCATACCAGGCCCTTAAGGTCTGGTAGGAATTTTAAGGAGGAACCCCACCCCCCAAAATGGGGGAAGAAAACGTGGGGTCCCCGCTGAAATTCCATACCAGACCCTTGATCTGAGCATAGGCCTTGCAGGGCCAAAAAGGGGGGGGAGCGAGCCCCCCCTCCCTCCACACCAGGCCACATGCCCTCGGCACTCGGAGGGTGTCCCCATGCCGACAGGGACAAGGGCCTTGTCCCCACAACCCTGACCAGGTTGTTGTGGGGGTCTGCGGGCAAGGTGGCAAATTTGCATTGGGGTACTCCTTTAATTAAAGGGGCACCCAGATGCCGCCACCCTCCCTTGTAAATTAGTAAGGGGTACTTGTACCCCTACCCATTCACTAAAGGGTTAAATAAAATAGTTATTAAAAAGTCCAGACTTTTGATAAAATCCTTTAATTGAAAAAAAAAACAAAAGACATGTTATTGACAAGTCTTTTATTTTAATTTAATTTTATTATTTATTTTTATTAATATTATTTATTTTATTTTATTATTTTTTGTTTCTGCACATTCCCTTCCTTCCTTCCTCCTCTCTTTTTTTTTTCTTCCTCCTCTCTTTCTTACTTTTTTTCTCCCTACCCAGGTCGCTGGTGCCTGACTTGAACTTTCAGTGATCTTCTGAACAGTCATTGTCTGATTGACCTGAATGGTTTGTGATGCTGTCAGTTCAGATCACCTCCATTAATACCAAAGGGCTTAATACGCCTGAAAAGAGGAAAATTTTACTTCATGACCTCTGAAGGCAAAAATGTCAGACAGCGTTCATTCAGGAAACTAATTTCCGCTCTGATAGGGTCCCTTATTTACCTGATAATTATTTTCAGTTCAGCTACCAATGCATAAATCCTGCTGGGAAATCAAAAGGTGTCTCTATCTTAATGTCAGATCCTGATGGCCGCTATATCTTTGTGAAAGGTTCTATAGGTCAGGCTACAGTCACCCTTGCAATGGTTTACATTCCTCAGCTCCATCCTCCAACAGCTAAATTCCTTTGCTGAGGGAGTTCTGATTTTGGGGGGAGACTTCAATCTCATGTTGGATTTGAAGATGGACTCCTCTAAGAGAACCTCGTCTCTACCAAAACCTTCTTATAAACATATAGATAGCAATTTGCAATCTTTTAAATTGGTGGACATCTGGCACTTACTCCACTCTGACACCAAGGATTTTAGCTTTTTGTTCTCACCAGAGCTATTCGTGTATTGACTACTTTTTCATGTGTCACAGGCATCTTGGGTATCTAGAGTCGGCTTCTTTTGGGAGCATCTCTTGGTCGGATCATGCCCCGGTCATTCTGTGGCTATCTTTTTCCAAGGACTCTCTTTCAAAACCTTGTGTTGGCAGTTAAATGAATCTCCCCTACAGCATCTTATAGTTCATGCTGATCTTGCTAGGGAACTTGACCTCTAATTCCACTCAGGTTTCCAACCTCTTATTAGTTTGGGAAATGCATAAACCATTTATTAGGGGAGTATTGATTAAACATGGCTCACGACTCAAGAGGGGGTGAAATGTTCAACTCTCTCTTCTTTTGCAAGATTTACATGTCTTGGAACACCAGCATAAATAACATCCTGACCCTGAGATCTGGGCAAAACTCATGACTGTCAGACTGAAGATCCAAGCGATTTATTCTGTTAAAACTAAAGCCTTTTTGACTTGTTGGCAGAGCTTATTTTTTTAGTTTGGGGACAAATGTGGCTGCCTTTTTGCTAATGCTCTGAAAGACCAACGATCTCAGTCATATGTCCCTCATATCTCAATGCCTACCAGCAGTAAAGTTTCTTTTCCCAAAGAGATAGCTGACTCCTTTGGTTCTTTTTATTCTACCTTATACAATCTTTCCTCCCATTCTGACTTTCCCCTGCCAGCAGAGGAAAGTTGGATGTTCTCTCTTATCTTACTACAGTCCAAATGACTACACTCTCAATCTCGATTTTTGAAGCCCTTGAGGCTCCCTTATCAGCAGAAGACTTGGAAACAGCACTTAAATATTCTAAAGGTGCCCATACACTGTACGATTCTCGTATGATTGTCGGCGGGTTTCTAGCCTGCTCGTTCGATAGCTGTGGAACGGGCCTGTGTGCGCACGCGCACACTGCCCGTTCTGCATTGCGGTCAACGGAAGCCCGTCCAAGGTGGGCAGATCGTACAAGGTTTCAATAAGCATACGACCATCGCAAGACAAAAGTCTTGCGATGGTCGTAAGGTGTATGGGCACCTTTAGACTGGTAAATCTCCTGGACCAAATGGCCTCACTTTGGTATATTACAAGACTTTTGAAACAAAACTGGGACCTCACTTCCTAGCGGCATATAATTCTGTATCAGACTCTAGTAACTTCTCTTCAGACACACCAATTTCTCTTTTGAATGTTGACCCCAAATTGTTCACCAAGATCATTGCCAATCAATTTCTACCTCACATACTATTGCTTATTCACCGTGACCAGGTCGGCTTTACACATAACCGACAGGCGAGAGACAACATCCTTAAGGTTCTGAACTTAGTCTCCCATGCCTTATCGACTTCAACCCCCTGCCTTTTCTTGGGGACGGATGAGGAAAGGGCATTTGACAGAGTCAAATGGCCTTTCCTGGACTCAGTCCTATCTTACGTGGGGCTGGCTTTTAACATAATGGGTTGGTTTGGATCCACTTATGCTCATTCTACCACACAGGTTAAGGTAAATGGGGTTTTCTCTGAACCGTTTAGCATCACCAACGGTACCTGGCAGGGTTGCCCCCTCTCTCAACTTCTCTTTATTCTCTATCTGGAACCTTTTTGTGTGCGATCTGGAAAAATCCAGATATCAAAGCAGTCACTATACCAAAAAAGGAATTCAATGTTTCTGCCTATGCAGACGACATGCTCTTCTCGATCACTAATCCAGAAATTTCTCTTCCCATCTTTCTACAGGAATTCAAGAAATATAATGTCTTATCCAATTTGAAAATGAATCTTCCGAAATGGGAAGTCCTGCCTGTTGCCTTTTCTCTTCAACTGGAAAAGTGGGTTAAGATTAACTTCCCGTTTAAAATTGCTGACCTTGCCATTAAATACCTGGGGGCCCAGATTCCAAGGAATCTACAGGATGTATTCAGACTTAACTTCTCCCCGCTCCTTACCACTGTATGGTCCCTTTTGGACCACTGGAACCTGTGCCTGTTTTAATGGTTAGGTCACTGCAATTTTTTAAAAATGGCTGTTTTGCCCAAGTTCCTTTTTCTTCTCGACTCCCTATTCAATTACCTCCTGGCTATCTCAACTCAGTAGCCTTGGTCTTTACCAAATTCGTCTGGGCTTGTAAACAACCCAGAAAGATCTTGATGACCCCACAGCTCAGTGGAAGGATTGCTCTTCCCGACATGACCAAATATCAACTGGCATGTCACATGAATAGGTTAATAGACTGGACTAGACATGCCCCTTACAAGCTCTGGCTTCAGATTGAGCAATCGCAATCCACCTTCCTTTTGGATGGACTACCCTGGTGTTTGCACAATACAGGTCTTACAGTTTCCCTATGGGATTACCCCTTGATAGGACCGACTTTATCAATTTGCCAGAAGGCGCTTTGTTCCTCCTCCCTGGCCTCACATCCTTCTCCACTTTGCCCTGTCTTGGGTAATCCTGATTTTTCCTCTCAGCTTTCCTGAGAGCTCATTTCCACACCTTCGCAAAGGAGGGATGCTTTAGGTTTTACACTTTCAGGAAGGTGCTTCTTGGCCCTCTCTTTTGACACTGACAGATCTGAAAGGTCCATATCACCTCCAGTTTTGGGCCGCTTTACAACGACATCATTTTCCACTGACCCTCCCACCTGCTTCTGAATTTGGTATGACATTGACATTGTTTGATAGATTGTGCCTGGATTCAGGATTGCTGAGTCATTCCCTCTCTTTGCTCTACCATTCACTATTTGCCACTGTAGATGACTACCGCCCCCGCTCCTGACCCAATGGGAACATGACTTAGACAGGACCTTCCCTCGGGAGGAAATGCAACGTATATACCTCTTTACTTTTAAAACCTCTATTTGTTCCAGACTACAAGAGCTCAATTACAAGGCCCTCACTTGCTGGTATAGGACTCCAGTAAGAATTCATTGTTTAATCCCGTCTGTCTTGGATAAGTGCTGGTGATGTGGATCGGACAAAGGCACTCTTCTTTACATTTTCTTGTCATGTCTTAGATTGAAACAGTTTTGGGATGGGTTCTCATGATTTCTCAACATTTTAGGGCTTTTCCCCTTCCTAGAGAGCCAGCATTTTTTCTACTACATCATCATCCCTTTCCTAAAAAGGCCTATAAGAAATCAATTTTGAGGCATCTTGTTAATGCAGCAAAATCTTGCATACCAGCTTGTTGGAGATGTGAATTCCCTCCTTCCCTCCTTCTACTATGTGGCTCTGTAAAGTTGAGGAAATTCATCTTTTCAAGAGCATGATATATTCACGACAGGATCGCATGGAAACCTTAGACAAAACCTGGTTTTACTGGCACTCTTTCCTGTTTTCGGACGAAGGCAGGGACCTATTGGGCGATCCTGACAGCTGTTAGTGGGCCCCTTCTGGGCCTAACATCCTCCTCCCTACTATCTCTTTCTTATGCCCAGATTGTCATAGTTGGCTGTGGGGTCTGGGTGGGGAGGTGGGAACTCCTGTGTCTTTTTTTTTCCTTTTGCTCTCTAACCTGTAGTTTTGCTTTTGTTACCATTCATCCTTTCTCTGTTGCTCTCTTTATTTATTTACTACATTAAGGAAAAACATTTTCCCTGGGTGGAATGCCCATTATGTTTGGTGATGATTATTCATCCTCTAAGATTATTACACTTGATATATCTTTCTAATGTTATACAACCTCTTACCTTGCTTCAGTGACATGGATTTTTGTTTTGTTTTACATGGACTTGTTCTTGTTTTTCTTGTTTGTTGTGTCGTTCTCATGCATGTATCATTTTTTTGTTAAATTTACTGTTGCAAAATATATTAGGAGTAAGAACTTCTATAATCTATTTAAATGTAAATAGATCTCCCTTCCATTATGATGATAGGTAAGGAATCTACCCTTTTTTTTACCACTTCAGTTTGCGTTGTCATATGTGCTATGAAAGGATGCTGAAAATTCTCTTCAGCTGTGCTCTTTATGTCTTATTATTTCTATCACAGCTCAGGTGTCAATATTGCTAGTGTAAATTGTGTAGCATATGTCCATTTTCTCTTTTTTATCGTTAGAGAATTTACATACAGCACTGTGCAATATGTTGGCACTTGGCAAACTGCCAATAATAACAATTGTTGTTATTATGATGATGATGATAATAATAATAATAAATAATAAATAATAATTTCAACGTATTTCTTTTTTCAATCAAGTCCCTGACTTTTTTGGTACCTGCTTTTTATTTTAATAAAAATATACAAGGCAAAGGACAAAGCAAGCTGTCCAACTATTCAGTGAATAGAGTAAACAAATGTCTCCATGGTTACCAGAATAGTACATGCTGTATTACCTTGAATCTTACTAAAGGAAAACATACTTAGAATGATAACCCAGAGACCTTCGAAAACAATCCTACATTTAAAAATAACTCTGTTAGCCCATATTTAAGCTGACAAGCACAAACATTAACATATTTTTTCACAAAGCATTATATTTTACCAAAAAGTAATTGAGGTCAGGAAAAGAAAAATGCGTGTGTTTATTTATTTACTTGTGTATTTATTAGGAAATACAAAAACAGTCTTATTTTTTAATACCACTGCATTATCAGGATATACCAAAACAATATCAATGATGAATTGTTCTGATCAGATAAATAACCATAGAAGGGATTGTATTTATGGTAACAATTTTCCAGGGAATGTGCATTTTCTATAGTTTTGCAAATTTGCATTTTTCCATCATCTGGTTCTGTGAAAAATAAGTATGGCTATTTTTTTTTAAGAAAAGGAAAAACTAGCAAATCTACAAACCAGGGAGGTAATACTTCTCCAATACAGTGAGAATGAAGAACTTAATAGATATGCAAATGTATCCAAGCAATTAACAATAACATTATTGTAAGAACTTTTGTTCAAACATCTTAAGTAACAGAGATGAGCGCATGACAGATACCAAGACCTTAGTAGATAATAGTGTAGCACCCCCATAACCCCCGAAGGCACGAGGTGGACCTCCAAAGGCAGGGAGGGCTGACATTAGACTATCAGGGGTGGATCCTTAGCCGGGCTGTGAGATGCAATTAGTAAATTGGGTGCCAGTCATTTCAAGGACTTTTTGATGCTTTATTATAGAACAGGCAAACTGGGAAAGAGTGTATAGGGCTTCAGACATCCATAGTCAATAGACTCCAGAATCACTAATCCATTCCAGCTTCCACAGTGAACTTTAGTTAAGCAGATGATCACATTGTGTAGTAGAGTAACAGCTGAATAGGGAATATGTATGAGATCTTCCTTGGGAGAGACACCAGACTTGTTCCTGAGGTCCACGCCATCTATGAGGCATAGACACTCCTAATTTTCCCATATTGGCTGCCCCACTCTGTGCCAGGGTCACACCTCACTATAGGCAGGTGCATTCAACAGCAGAACACCTAGAAACAACAAAATGATACAAGACTACACATCAGCCAGACTTATTACATTGATAGCAACACTAAATTTAGATAGTCACTTCACTTAGGGTGGAAGGGGCTACAATAGATACTACTAAAACATATTTTGATCTCGTGTCCCATTTTTCCCATTTTTCCTATTTTATTATTCACGTAACAAAAAAACAACAGGGTCTGGGACACATTGTTATATATATATATATATAGATATAT
>NW_017307126.1:580610-592652 GCF_000935625.1 Nanorana parkeri
AATTTGCCAGACCCAATTTTTTGTAACTATAATGAACTGCCTGGCCTTAGGTCACCAGGCTTAGAAGGACCAATAATGGGAGATTTGTCATGTGCTAGTCCCCTCAAGGGTGTGTTCCTGGCAGCCTTTGTCAGTGTGTGTCAGAGCAGTTTATGGAGAGCTCACAGTCTGTGTAGGGAGAGTTAAAGAAGAACTATGGGGTTGTTAAGGCTTTTCCCCATAGTTCTGCTTAGGGTAACGGGTGGACACAAACTAGCGTCCTCCCGTTACCCTAGGCTCAGTATACCGCGAGATGTAGCTCGCGGTATACTGAGACGCCGCAGCTGAAGCGGATCCTGAAAATTATGCCGGGATCCACCCAGCTGCGTGACTGACACCTATCTAGAGGCAGAGCCAGCTGTACCCGCCCCCTTCCCCATCCGTTCTGCCAGTCAGCGCTGGCGGATCGGAGCGGGGAGGGGGGAATCCAGCCCCTCCCCTGTCACGGCAGATGGAGTGACAGGATCAAGAGGTGAGCGAACGCCGCTATGTGTTCGCTCACCTCCCGATCTACTGAGCCGACCTATGACAGTCTCATTGTCACAGGTTGGCTAGAACTATGAGATGAGTGAAAAGCACTCACCTCATAGTTCTCCTTTAAGCTATACAGTGCTATATTGTACTTTATTGTGTGTACTTTATTATTACTGTGGGTTGCAGTGTGGTGGGCTACATAGTCTTGTGTACCCAAATCGCTGTGTTTACAGTTAAGAGACCGCACTGTTCTTTTTAACACTACCTTTATGTGTGTGTCAGAAACAACTGTAATTGCTGTTTAGCTGCTGGCTTTCCATTGCCGTCTTATTTTTTGTTGTTTTATTGTTTTATTTTCTGCTAGGTTACAAAAAAGGCTTGGAGTTTAGTGCTTCAGTGGGAAGAGAAGGCAGATCTTATTTAATTTTATGCTGTTATTAACTTTATTCTATTTTGGGGTGCACAACATGCTGACAGGGGTAAAGCTGCCTTTCATTACATACTTGTATGGTAAAGTTGTGTGCACCACAAACAGTATTTATCCTCCTAGTGTCATAGTTATCATTAGATTTAGGTAATCCCACTATTAAACAAAAGTCAGGCGGGCCTAAAGTGAGAGGCAGAGGCACTGCATGCAGTGGTAGAGGGGGCAGGCAGGTTCCGCAGGACAAAGCGGTAGTCAGGCTGCACCATCTACATGTGCCTTTTACATCTCATAGTGGCACTGCTATAAAACCAGAGCATATGCTGGAGGAAGTGGAGTGGCTGACAAATGCTTCCTCTTCCTCCTCCCAGACACAATACAGCCATTTGTCTGCAATTGTTGCAAATGCACCCTCTTCTTCCTCCTCCTCTTCTGCTAATCCAGCCATAGACACACAAACTGGCAATAAGGAGCTTTCAGAATTATTTGATTACAAGAGCAATGCCTTTCTGCAGGTGGATATCGTGTTCACATGGGATTTTTTCTCACTCCAGATACTGAGGGAGAGGAAAACAGCGCTATGACTACAGGGAAATTGGACATGAGTCAGGGAGCAGCAGGAGTCTGTGATGTCCCGGCAACTGGAGCATAATGCAAGGTGGGCTATAGCAGTGAGTCAGGTGTATGATGAGGTGGAAGACCATCTATGGGTGTCACTGATTGGAGAGAAGGACATTTCTGAGGTTAACAGCAGCAAGTAAGGATTTTTCCTGGGGCAGCTTGCAGAGGACTGCAGGGTGCAGCTATACTAATCAGCCTGGTGGCTTTGCCCCACAGGAACAGGCCACTGCTATCCCCAATTCTGGACCATTGAGCTCTGCAGTGTGGGCCTTTTTTAACATATCTGCTGTCGATAGCACCATTGTGGTCTGCAGCGCATGTCTGCAGCCTCTGTCTGTAGTATATCAGCCCTGGTAAAAGTACGAGTCATTTGAGTACCACATGCGGGAGGATGAAACACGTGACTCTGCAACACAGAGCTTGGTGGGAGCCGCAGTGAGCAAAGTCAGTAGCAAAACTATGTGTGACCATGGCACTGACCTACAGGTTGTCTTACTCCAGGAAAAATTCACACATATACTTTGCCTGGTGGTGCTGAGGTTTATCATGATCAGGAAGTCCTTCCTCAGGCCAGGGGCGTTTGTGGTCACCTTAGGTGGTCATACTCGGCAGTGTTTTCCTGGGAGATATGCAGCTTCAACATCACCTGCTATCCAACCACCTCATCTGTGAACCCTATACACTGGAACTCAACACTGGCTATGCTGCAGAGAATGCCCCAGCAACAGCAAGTCATCATTAAGTACCCATGCAATTACCCAATGAGGCAGGGATCAATAATACATTCCCTCTCTTTTTTTTATTGTGGCCTGATAGACCAGACACTAGGGGCAAGGTAGCAGGAGGAAGAGAAGGACTTGCTTTTGTCTGAGGGCCACTAGGAGTCTTTGTATAATATCCATGCAGACCAAACATTTTAAAGGGTTTCTATACAGTCAGGAGTTGCTCTTTGTGGATCTTGTCATTTAGTAAATGTAGCCACTCAATTACTATGGGAGCCTGCATAGATAACCAGTATGTGGGAATAATTTGATGGTCTGCAAATATAAAAAAAAATACCAAGATTGACCATTATCTGAGTATATGGATTGTGAAAAAATAGTTAGGAGCAGCACTTTATGGAAATTACTAACAAGTTCTTTATGGAGTTTATTATTGTCAGATCACATTGAAAACCACAAGTACATAAGGTGCTAGTTAAAAATACTTTATTAAGAAAAGTGTCCACAGGGACAAGCAAAAATCATAAACGGGAACAAGCCAAGGTCAGGAGCTGGAGCGGGTAGTCGTACAAGCCAGGTCAGCAACACCGAAATCAGTATTGTCAGGAACAAGCCAGAAGCAGGAACCAGAGGAGAACGTCAGCCCGGAACAGGTCATACACTGAATTCGTTTTAGATGTAGAGGTCACCAGCACACCAGGCATGACAAAAACACATGGGTCAGTGCAAATCCATTTAATGATGTGTCACTCAGAAAATCAAGCGCTTTCAGGGCCACACAGGGTCCCTTTCATCAGGCTCAGAGTGGACATAGATAGAAAACCCCAACCAGTATATATACACATATGCTATAACAAGAGAACAGACAAATGAACAAATCTCCCCACCCCCTGACGGCACAATGACGTTATATTCCTGCCATATGCAAATCAAATAATGAAAAAATAAACTATTATCCAAGTTCAATAAACATGAGCTACATCAATGTCATCAAACACATGATACCAGATAGGAGAGATCTTTTAACAATACGCGTGAATGAGAGGGAGTGAGAGAACATGCACATTCCTGTCCACAATCAGTAGCTGCTCAAATAACGCCAGTGTAGCGGGTAACAGCCATCAGTTTTCAAGGAGACAAAGACGCTCGTCTGTGAAGTAGAGCCCTCTGTGTATCGTGGAGCTGGCATGAGGAGAAACACCAAAACAGTGCTCAGTGCAATATCAAGTGTGAATAAAAATTGTTTGCAAAGGTTCACACCAGAGCTGCCGAATTAAAACAATACGGCCCACCAGTGAACACAATACCCATGGAGACATGCAATCTGAAATGATAAATAAATAAATAATTTTATATAAGAAATTATACAGTTTAGGCAATTCCCAACAGCATAATTATTTTTCATCAAGGAAACAAGCCAATCCTAAATTAGTATTGAGTCCCCTCGGAGCGAGAGTTTCAAGTGTATAGATCCAAAAGGGCTCTCGACATAATAGATGTTTCGATCTATGACCCCCTCTGGGTTGCATGCGTCTATGTTCGGTGACCATTCCCGTTCATGCTATTACATGTACTAATATCAGAGCATATTTGTAATACCCTTAGGGACTGGGAAATTGGCAGGTTATCTAATAGGTGTTTGGGATGGGCACTATTGTAATGTAATACTGTGTTCCTATCAGTTGGTTTGGAATAAACTGATGTGGTAAGTTTGTTATCAATAACCGTGATCAAGACATCAAGAAAAGAGATTTCTGACTCTGAACACACAGGATTAAAAACGATACCGGGAAACAGCCCATTCAAAAAGAACACAAAGTTGTTAAGTAATAACTCATCACCATCCCTGATCAAGAATATATCATCAATAAATCTTATCCATGTTTTTACATGCTCATGGAAAAGATCTGATTTATAAACATGAAGTTCTTCGAGATAACCAACAAAGAGATTTGCAAATGAGGGAGCTGCAGAACTCCCCATAGCTGTTCCCCAAATCTGCTTATATACCTTATTTTCAAAGGTGAACATTGTTCAATATGAATTCAAGACAACAGAGAATGAATGCCGCTGGAACATCTTGATCACTCACCTGAGTCAAAAAGTACTCAGTGGCTGATAGGCCAGCATCATTGGGTATACATGTATAGAGTGACGAGATGATGTCCATCGTCACAAGTCTCCAACCACTACCAAAACACATATTGTGCCGTGGGTTGGGTGCCTGATCCTGAGCCAGAGACAATAGGGCGAAAGGATAACGGATTTGTGCCCTTATGGATCTTGGGTAGGCCATACAATACAGGATTGCGTGCATGTTCATTTAGCAAGAAATCAGCTATTGTATCACTAATACATCCGTTGCTTCTGCCCATGTTGATAATAGTCACAATACCAGCTTGTACAGACTGCATTGTATTATGTGTTGTCACTTCATAACTCAAAAGATGAGCTAATAATGATAGAATCCCTCTCCTATAATCACAGTAGTCCATTATCACTATTGTTCCTCCCTTGTCGGCTGGTTTAATATTAATCGAGTCATCATTCTTAAGTGTCAATAATGCATCCCCTTCACCCCATGTCAAGTTCATATGAGGCCGGTATTTGTGAGTGGACTGTATCACATCATGTTTGACAGTGCATTTATATGACTCAATAGTTTGAAATTGGCCAGACGGAATGAAGTTACTCTTAAGTTTAAAGGGTGGACCTGACCTAATGGAGGGAGGTTGAAAAGAAAAGTGTTGTTTTTAATTTCAAACTTCTCTCAAATTTAAACATCTCAACCTCAAATTGAAATGCATCAAACTGGCAAGTTGGAAAAAAGGAGAGTCCCTTTGACAACAGATAACACTCACCCTCAGTCACCTGCCGTGAGGATAAGTTGATCACCGGACTCTCCGTGGGGGGTGTCCTCCTCTGCTGTAAACTCTGGTTAAGGTACCCCTTGGTCTTATGTCCCCTCTGGGATCGTCTGTATCTTGAGCCCTTGATAAAGGGAAGCGCGAATCCTTGCGGAGTGTGGTGGGATTATCGGGATGGCTAGAATCACTCTCTGTCAAAGGATTCTCTGTAGGTCTTTCACTGCCCGAAGATATGCCGCCGGGTATTCTCGGTTGATGTGTTGGTCGTCTCCTGTTAGTGTACCTGTTGCGCCTCTGGGTGCTACCCGTGAGCCACGGATATACGCGATTATCTTGATAATCAAGGTTCACCTGCCTGAATTTATCCTTCTTGATCTGTCGTTGCCTGTCAGTGTAGTTGGCCACTTCGGTCTCAATTCTCTGTAGATCACCAGAGACTACCTCCTTATTGGTGCTCTTTTTACATAGTTACATAGTATTTGGGGTTGATAAAAGACATACGTCCATCAAGTCCAACCCATAAAGGTCCACGCATCATCTCATTCTTAGGGATACTGGTATCCCTGGATATTACGGTCCCTCAAGAAATTGTCCAAACGTTTCTTGAACAAATCTACACTCTTGGCTGAAATCACTGCCGATGGCAGTGAGTTCCAGACCTTAACCGCTCTTACTGTAAAGAACCCTCTTCGCCCATTGTGTTGGAATTTTTTCTCCACCAACTTTAGGTGGTGGCCTCTAGTCTTTGTAATGGAGTTAATCTCAAACAGTTTGTTGCCAATGTTGATGTCACCATTGAACATCTTGTACATGAAAATCATATCCCCCTTAATCTCCTTAATTCCAGCGTAAACATGTTTAAGGTCAGAAGCCTTGTCTCACAGCTCTGGTCCTCCATTCCCCTAAAAACCACACAAGGGCAAGGTCAGACTGGTCTGACTGGTTTATATAGTGAGTGGGATGACATCATCACTCAGCGACGGGAAATTCCCATCTGGCTGTCTCAGATAATGCTCCCTGTTTGGCCATAAGAGGGAGCCTGGGACTAGTGTGCAACGTTACACAGTCTGCTCAGACAAAGGAGGAATCACAGGTGGGTGGAATGGTAGCCACACCAGAATGCTGCAAACCAGTTTAGTCAGGGTGGATAAAAAGGGCATTGATTCCCCGGAGGGTATTGTTACAATATATACTGATAACACACCAAGGTGTATAGCAGGGGTGCCCATTAGGTAGATTGCGATCTACCAGTAGCTCTCAAAGCTGATGCTGGTAGATCACGAAGGGTATGAGTGGTGGCCCCATTTTATTCCATTTTGGTATATTTATTTAGCTGTGCACACATGATTACCTATTAGCCTGAGTCTGCTGAGCCAAGCTCCCTGACACCTTTCTGGTGGATACTGGTGGTTGAAGTGCTATGTATTACATCAAAGAGTATTCGTTTACACGGCCTGTTGCAAAATACAGCAAGGTGAGCTAGGAGAGAGAGCTGGGAGAGACAGCCAAGAGAGCAAGGAAAGACAGCCAGGAGAGAGCGAGGGAGGTTTTTTCCGTTGGCAGATCTCATGTAGCTCATCATTTGAAAAGTAGATCTTAAGACAAAAATTGTGGGCACCCCTGGTGTATAGTATGTTCATTTAGTGAACTCAGACCTAAAACTAAATTCGCATATGAACAGAACAGGAATGATCCATGCTAGAGTTGCATGGGATAAAGTATATAAAGTATATAAAGAATATTGCACTTGTAAATAGCACCTCCTCCCACAATCACCCTTTAAAATGAACATTGTTGGGGCTCCAAGGGTCCACCTGTCTGAGTGTTCTAATTAAGAACTCTGGGCATCCATGCGGTCCACTGTGTATAAGCTACAATTTGAGCTGAAATAAATCTTGGTCAAACATTTCCCATTGGACATTGAGCATGTTGCGAATGTGTATATATTCATGAACTCAAGAAATAACTTGATAGAAAACGATATTCTGTCCAATGTATCAAAGAAAATGTATCAGACCTTGAATTGGATACAATTGTCCACAGTGATCACTGATATATATGAATGAAACAATCACTCCTTTCACTCAAAAACATGAAAAATAATATTGCCCCTCAGTAATCCATGCAGATAGTCCATATAACTCTGGAATACTCAGTCCCAGTATCATTATCCACTATTTTATGCAGACACAGACATAATGTATTATGTTTAATAGATGTGTTGCTGCCGCCAATGATTAAGTTTAAGCCGTCCACTTCAATCTGCAGATCTCACAGTAGAACAATGGATATATCACTGCATAGGACTGCTGTAACACACATTTTTATCCTTTAGATTACGAACTCCAGTAAATACACCAGTGGTTCCAAGACTTTTTACCTTATATGTAGGTCTCAGGAGCAGTTCAATATAGCATCTTCCTCAAACCGGGAAGGGCTCAAGTGAAGTGCTCAATGACAGTAGTGTCTTCCCTGTTCAGTGTCATATTGCCCCGTATTCAGGAGTTTAGGAAATCACTTGATTCCGTGAAGTGAATATTATGCTGATCAGACGCTCCTTGTCAATGCGGTATCAAAGTCCTTTGCATGGAAGCATGGTTGGAATGCAGCAAGAATGGAACATGATAAGTTTTTGAGAGGAGCTCTCAGGTCGGCAGTGGTATCCCCAACAAAAACAGAAAACACTTTAAATAAAACATGGAACAGAAGAAAAACAATCTAAGCTATATCTTCAAATAAATTCTATATACAGTATATATTTTACTAAATTGGCTTTCTATATGAGAGGTTACAAAAACATGTGTAAATTGAACTCATTGTTTAAACCATTTGGGGTTAGTGTGTCCAATGTATAGAAGCACATTTCTCCTTTTGCATCAAAATGCAGTCAAAATCACCCCTTCAGGCTGGCAAATTTAGCACAAAAATTCCTTTTACTCTTAATCCTTCCAGGCTCCCATTATGGAATTTATCAAAAAGTTGAGCTAGTGGGCTATCAACCTCTTTTTTCTTTATGTCCCTCAGATGTTCACCCACACTTACTCGTAATTGGCGTTTTATTTTCCCTATATAACATTTCTTACAGGGACACTCTAATTGGTAGATTACTCTATTTGTCACACAATTAACGAATTGTGTTATCCCATAAGTTTTTTGGCCATCACTAGTACAAAAAGATGCTGATTTTTAAACAGACAGACCTGACACCTTCCACATGGATGTATATCTTTTATTTTTTATTACCCTTGTTCAGCCAAGTGTGCTGGGTACTAGATTTATATTCTGAGTTCACCAAATGATCCCTCAGATTATGGGCTCTACGGGCTACCATTTGGGGATAACCCCTTCTTTCCAACATTGAAAGATTATCCTCTCCTCTCACTGACCAACTAATGGATTACATGTCTTTATGTACTAAATCTTTAAACAAGCTAATATAGTGATTGTTTGTTAGATTTTGCATTGTTTTGGATTTATTCCTGACCACATCTCCATTGGCAGAAATGCAGCCCCAGACTTGCAAGGAACCTCCACCATGCTTCACTGCTGCTGCAGACACTCATTATTATACCTCTCTCCAGCCCTCTGGCAAACAAAGTCCTGCTACAGCCAAATGTTTCCAATGTTGACTATTCAGAGCACTTGCTGCTAGTTATCTGTATCCCAGTTCCTATGTTTTTGTGCATGGTTGAGTTGCTTAGCCTTGTTTCCATATCGGAGGTATGGATTTTTTGGCCGCAAGTCAAAGTTTGAAATATTTGGCTGTAATTACATGTTTACCAAAGCCCTGGAAAGCTGTATAATAATGAGTGTCTGCAGCAATAGTGAAGCATGGTGGAGGTTCCTTGCAAGTCTGGGGCTGCATTTCTGCCAACGGAGTTGGAGATTTGGTCAGAATCAATGTTGTCCTCAATACTGAGAAATACAATCAGATACTTATCCATCATGCCATTCCATCAGGGATGTGTGTGATTGGCCCCAAATTTATTCTGCAGGAAGACAACAACACCATACATGCAGCCAATGCAATTAAGAACTATCATCAGCATAAAGAAGAACAAGGAGTCCTGGAAGTGATGGCTTGGCCCCCACCAAGCCCTGATCTCAACATCATCCAGTCTGACTGGGATTACATGAAGAGAAGGATTTGAGGCAGCCTACATCCACAAAAGATCTTTGGTTAGTTATCCAAGATGTTTGGAACAACCTACCTGCCAAGTTCCTTCAAAAACTGTGTGTAAGTGTACCTAGAAGAATTGTTGCTGTTTTGAAGGCAAAGGGTGGTCACACCCTTGGATTTGATTTGTATTTCTCTTCTGTTTACATAATTTCCATTTTGTTAATTGATAAAAAATAAACTATTAACACTTTTATTTCTGAAAGCATTCCAACTTTACAGTATTTGTTCACACCTGCCTAAAATGTGTGTGCATTACAGTATATATATATAACGGAAAATTGTATACTTACCTATCGATAATTTTCTTTTTCCTGACGCCAATACATGGCAGCATACGAATGTGTTTAGCTCCGCCCCTCACCTAATCACAGGACCAGTTATACTATAAATTGAAGCACTCAATGCGAAAGCCATGGGAGGGTCCCATATGTTGCCATGTATTGGTGTCCAGAAAGGAAAATTACCGATAGGTAAGTATACAATTTTCCATTTCCTGACACCAACATGGCAGCATACAAAGGGGACATAGCAAGGGACAGGAACATATACCAGGCTATTGCCTTCCAGTATAAGAGTGGAGTGGAGATAGGTGGTGCTATACCACTAAATCTGTCCATAAGGATGAAATCTTTCAGTAGAGTGAACCCGAAGATTGATCTGTGGCTCCATCTGCTTGACCAGCCACGATGCATGTGACCTAGTGAATGCAGAGAGCCCTTTTTGTGATACCGCCAGAATCGACCTGACAGAAGGTGACCTCAATGTCCTTTCTCAGCATAGCAGCCACATTTAAGGCATGAGCTGAAACAAAACTTTATTCTTGAATATTGGCAACATTGATGTCCCTTTTGCATGGAAGGATCTTCCATCCTTTGGATGATGCCAGGAGAGAGATGTAGGATTATACTGTCTGGGAAATGGTAGCAAAAAGATGGTTTGCAGCCTAAGCTTGACTATCTAAGACCCTCCTCCCTGAGGGGATTGCTGTAAGAAAAAATATTTTACATGTTACTGTCCATCTGAGTAAGTGTGATCTAGATGAATTCGAGAAGGAAGAACATATCCAGCAAATCCTAAGGGAAAATGAAGTGACTTTCCTGAAGAGTAAATTCTTGTGCAAGCCCTTAAAGGAGAACTATGGGATGAGTGATTTCCACTCACCTCATAGTTCTAGCCGACCTGTGACAATGAGACTGTCACAGGTCGGCTCAGTAGATCGTGAGGTGAGCGAACACATACCAGGTGCGCTCACCTCTCGATCCTGTCACGGCTGGATTACCCTCTCCCCGCTCCGATCTCCCAGCGCTGACTGGTAGATAGATAGGCAGAGCCAGCTGTCACTCACGCAGCTGGGCGGATCCCGTCATCTACGTCGGGATCCGCTCCGGCTGCGACGCCTCAGTATACCGCGAGCTGTAGCTCGCGGTATACTGAGCTTAGGGTAACGGGAGGATGCTAGTTTGTGTCCTCCCGTTACCCTAAGGAGAACTATGGGGAAAAACACTGACCCCATAGTTCTCCTTTAAGAGCTGGCTTATCAATAAATGAGCTGCACATTGTGTCTCAGAGGATGCAAATAGAGTATACTGACACCCAAGTACATATTGCTTACCTCAAGAAAGTCCAATATATCTGTCATGGCAAGGGGAAGAGAGTCAAAACCCTTTGAGCTTGTGAAGTCTATGAATTTATGATTCCACACTGTAGAATGTGACATTTAATAGGTGCTCTAGCATACAAACAAACACTCAATGACTGAAGATGAGTAATCCAGGCAAGGCAGACTTTACTTCCAGCCTCCAAGCCACTTAGGGTAATTTAGGATGTGTTTGGATGTAGCATCTACTGTAGAACGTCTGAATTTGTAGATGAGTAGAAGATTCCAGGGTCAGAGTCTACAAGAGAGAGAACCCTGGATGGATGGGCCAGAGTCAAATGATTGCCATCACCATACCTGGATAATTGAGGGTCATATTTAGGAGCCTGAAACCAGTGGGACTGAAGGAAGCATATAAACATTAAAACATCCAATACTCCTGCCACTGGAAAGCTCACTCTTAACAAGGAGTGTCTGCACTCTGTGCTCTTAGGGATTGCCATCAGGTTGAGATCTGGATAAACCACGTGCTGCTGATCCACAGGAAACTGCTGGATAAGAAAACATTAATTGTTGTCCAAGGGTTTGTGGCTTATAGTGTCAGCCAGGAAATTCTGGGGAGTTCAGCGCTGAATTCATGATTGGCTGTACCTCCATCAGCAGTGAGCAGTTCCTTCCTCCCTTGTGACTCTGAATCTATGGAAAAAACATCATCCTGTTGTTCAATTAATCAATACAGAGGGTCAATGGATCTGAAAGGCTCTCTGAAATCCAAGATGCTAGAGATTTCTTCCCCATTGGACAGTCACTTGCTTTGGACTAAGAGGTTGTTGAAGTGATTAGCACATAAGAATCAATTTTTAACACTATCGGTGGATAGGGACACCGATGATGACAGTTGAAATAGGCTTGCAGCCTTAGCCAGAAACAAAGAATTTCATATTTGGAATCATCCTGATTCTGCGGCACAGGGAATATTTTCACTGTCGCCTGAAAAATCCAGTTGGAAGACCCTCAGCCTCCAATGAGTCTAATTTCACTGTCTGAATTGATTCTGTCGCAAGTGTACGCAAGTGTAGTATCCATTTAAAAATGTTCCCCCCCCCCCCCCCCTTTTT